>NC_085880.1:13948474-14248474 GCF_034702125.1 Engraulis encrasicolus | reverse complement strand
GCAACCTAAAGGACGAAGTTTTTTTTTCATAATGAAGATGACGCACAGAACGTCAATACCCATGATTAGTTGTAGAACGCTACTGTAAACACAAATCTAGAGTGCAGCGGCGCCATTTTTTGATGAGGTGAGGTGAAGAATGGGAAAGTGCCCCCAAGTGGCTGCAGGATCCAAAATACTTTTTGGGTAAAATCTGTGCCGAATGACCGCGAGGCGTGCTGCACACTATGCAAGAAAACGTTTACGCTGGGCTTTTTTCATAATGAAGATGACGCACAGAACGTCCATTCGTTGCACTGTAAACACGTGCACAAACCTTGAGTGCTGCAGCGACAACGGGAAGTGTAGCATTAACAATTATCTATCCTCGACGTAGCGCACAAGTATTTTTTCCACTAACCAGCAAAGTTTTATTTGTGCCGTCCAAGCACCAGTTGAACTCGAGAAGCAGGTTGTGAGCAAATTTATTTCATTGTGTTCATGCAAACAGTGGAGAACTGACGTTGTGGAGTGTTACCGGTTTTCTTGGGGTATTCTTTTTAAGGCTATTGAACGTTGTGAAGCAAACTTAAGGAGCAATCAGAAATCCACCGCTGTCATTTGTAGCCATTTCAATTTCATGACAAAGCTGTGTTACAAACGCAATTAGGCTACTTGGCGAGACAGACCTATCGATTGGTCGCAACTAGTAGATGTATCACAAACGACCACCGACATTAATTAACACACTCTTGTTTGAGGAGCTCCTAAAAGCGTTAGCAGAAAACAAGGCGACGTCATGCAACATTTAGCCTCTTTTTAAAATCTTGCATTGAATTTTTGAGGTGGCCAATAATAACCACAGACGCGTCACACACGGCTACAGTGCACTCCACACACCAACGCGTGGGCACGCTATACCTGTTGGTAGCAAACTTGACTCGTATCAAATCCCGTCTCTGAACTATTTCCCCTTGCTGTTCGGAAAAAAAGACGACTACTTAGTTGATCTTGTTTTAATCGATGCGCTGCTAAACCAGGAGACCTGACCCATCTATGAATAGGGGGGGCTCACGGCGCATTTCCTTACTAAGGGGGGTCATTACTTGCACAACTAGCCCTATGACCAATAACTTGTTGACTCAAAAAATGAGTGGGTTATTGTCAGTTTAAAGCTCAAATTGTAAATGGTACATTTAAATGTAGGCAATTATGCTTTTTGAACGTCATTATAATGGAGTGAAGAAAAACGATTAGGCCTAATTATTAGGCCCAAACAACAATAATAATGGTCTACTCCCAATTTAGTCTGATAGGTTTACATTATATTGGCTAATACATGTTGAAAGACATATAGGCCTACTGTATGAATATAGGTTACAGTACATGTGCAAATTATGATTAGGCCTATGATTGGTCTACTTCATCCTAGAAAATGTCAATAGCCTATAAAAAACAGCAAATGTTCCAATTCTTTCTGTGTTTGGCTGATCGGTGATCATCACAGCAAGTCGGTAATCTGCAATTAACAAATAAATAGTGCTTTTGAAGCAGCTTTTGAATTCAATTCTGGGGTGTGTTTAAGTAAATAAATCTGAGATGCTACAATGCAACTTTGCATGTGTTTTAATTGTATTTTCCATAAATGTACATTCTTGTGCCAAACAGAGAGGTAATCTCTTAAGAAGTAATGAGGTTTGAATTTGATACGCGCTTTCTTAATTGAATTTCGTTCAATATTATTGAAATAATGGGTGCGATAAAAGTATTAAATTTTATGTGAACATGCATTAAAAAAGGTCTTAAAAGCATTGAATTTAGGTTTAACAATCCTGGGGGAACCCTGAATAATGCTGAATCTGTTGAGGGGCGTATTCAAGTCTGTAGAAGAACATTTGATCCTTAGAGTCCTGTCCTGTAACAAGTCACGAGCAGCCATGTGTGCTTTTGTTTGCCCCCCAGCTTGATGAGTTCACCCTGCGGATGCACGAGAAAGAGAGGAAGGTGCAGGTAGCCGCGAAGAACGCCAAGCGGACCGGGAAACCAGAACCTGCAGGTAAGGCAAAGCCCGCCATACGAGAGCGAGAGTGTTGTTGTCTAGGGGGGTAAAGGTGTGCAAAAAAAGTTGTCATGACATATCGTGTTCTTCATATCATGACCGCTCTATCATTATCCGTGTAAGCTAGAGGTTCTTGTCAATACCCAGGCTAGTCAGTAGCAAGAAGTCCACACATTTACTCTTATAGTTGTGAAACCTATATACTATTTGTAGCTATAAATTAACACTTTTAATGAGTTCAAAAGCAGCAATACATAATAACTGCACTGCATTGTGGCATTCAATTGCTATCGCGCATAAGGATGTGTATCGCAATGTGTGTTATATATCGTAACCCTTGTATCGTGAAGCGTATTGTATCGTGAGGTCGTTTGCCATTTCCAGCCCTTTTGGGGGAACTTTCTTTATTATACTACTCTGATAAAGATGTGACAGACTGAAACGTTAGTTGTTATGTGCACAATAGGATAATCCTTCTGTGACGTCATTGTTTACACTTCTCACGTTTCATCCGAAATTGTGTGGCAAGAAGCAGCAGATTTTACATGTAGCTAGATTGTTTATGCACATGTGCTGGATGATTTAGCCATTCACTGTTACTATGCTGTCAGTTACACAGCCCTCCTGACATGACTAAACGTCTCTTTGGTCTAACGGTTCGCTTTTATGACAACTGCGGAACACATTGGAATTATCCATCTTGACGTTAGCAATCAAGCTAATCAAATAGCTAGTTTCCTTTGTCTAGGCAAGTTGTTTGATAAGGTACATTGTCCAACATTCAAACAATCGACGGAACATGCTATATCCTACTGGTTACAACCTATCCCACTTTGGTGTGCTGTTGTTATGCAAACAGTTATACAACCAAAATCAGCCGTAACTAGCTAAATCGTCAATTAGCAAAATAGATTCAGACCATAACCAAAACATTAATGTATAGCACATCATGTTGTTTCTGGCAAACTTTTTAGATATGAAATTGGTGGTTATGTTGCCAAGATGTGAGATTTTATCCCAGGGTTTTCGCCCACTAAATGAATTGAAGATGTTATCGCATCTCTTTAATTGCCATACAATAGAGTTCGCAAGTTAGCCGGAAGCATGTAGCCTTTCTCGTCAGCATTTAGCACCATGCCGGTTCCCACAAATAGGGGGACATGAATGGTGACCAGTCTCAAATAAGGTCTGAGTGAACACACGTGATCAGCGAACCCCCGCATCTTATGGAGGGTGTTAAAAATAGACTGTAGGGACAACAGAATTGATCATATGGTGCCAAACGCAAACATAAATACGATGTTGCTATCAACATGCTAAAGCAGGAAAACAGGCAGACTACAGGAAGGAGATGTCACTCAGGAGATATGAAATTTCACTGGCCGTGTCCATGGTAACCTATGGTAACCAACCCACACGATACTTGCGTACGAGACTTGGAAATATTTCTAAACAAGCCCTGATATGTTGTTTTTCACACCTGACAACACTCTTTTGAGAAAACTTAAAAAAATGTCGTTACTGCATTAAATCCAATCGCCTTGGTTTAGTAATATAATTTCAGAACTTGAGCTGTAGTTCTAAAAGATCTCCGTTTAGCTGAGGGATAGCAACATTGCTTTATCGTTATGTTTCGTTTGGTAAACACTTCCATGTGGTTGTGCTTTACCTGCCGCTAGTAAGGGAACTAATATTTTTGTCAAACCTGAATCCCTGGCCCGCAACATGGTGGGAATTCAGTTTAGAACCCGATGTCCTTAAATTCTAATCCACTGCATACAAATTGATGTCACCCACTTGTGAGCTCTATTTCCTGCACATGCGCACAGATGTGTAAACAAACATCCTCCTATGAACAGTTTAGCCATAGTTGTAGCAGTGTTGAGCCTTTCTGTCTCTTCAAGTGATATGTTTTTTTTTGCTTAAAGGTTATTTAAAAATGTATATGCAGGCTTCTTAGTGACGTCCTTCTAATGCCAATGCAAACTTCCAAAAGTCCCAGACGTGGATGCTCTCGGCCACAGTGGTAGCAGAGTTTAGAATCAGAGTGTTAGTTTGTATAATGCAGAGGCTCTGGATTCAGAAAGGCGAGAGTGATGACAGTAGCTGTAAAGTTTACAGTGTAAACTATTGCTTTTATTATTTGTAGAGATGCACAAGGCAGGATAATAGGGTTTTTCACAGGATCCGGATCCGGCAGGATCTTAAGCAGTGGATCCGGTATCCGGCAGTTACCTAAAAATCAGGATATGGTGCATATCTAGTTTTTACGTAGCCTAGGCTTTTCAGTCAGTCTTTCACAACCCCAATCACTGCATGGAGTGAGAGCCCTTTGGAAGCGGCTGTTGCAGGCAGTTTGTCAGTAAGTCAATGAGTCTAAAAAATAGTTTGAGCCAATGTAATAAAAAGGGCCCACGTGTGCGAGTAGACTATGTGTTTAAAACCCTTTCGAAGGATCCGGTATCCGGTTCCGGATCCGGCTGGATCTTAAGCAGTGGATCCGGTATCCGGCAGGATCCTAAAAATCAGGATCCGGTGCATCCCTAATTATTTGGATAACCAATTTACTTCAACTGTTTGTCTACATAGTTCAGCATTACAGAGCAAAGCCGTACAGCTAAGTAACATCGTCAATAAAGGTGGCAAGAATGGGAAAAAACCCTCAATACAACAAAAAACAACAAAACATCCGAAAAGATTTTTTATAAGGATGCATTGATGATAATAGATTAGAATTTATTATGTTGATGACTTTTTAATGTACAGTCCCAGGAAAAAGTTTGTACACCCTTTGAAATGTCTTACATTTCTGTCAAAATTGGTCATAAAGCATGGTCTGATCTTTCCGGAAATCACAAGAAGGAACAACCAGAGTCTGCTTTAACTAATTCAACCCAAACATTTACAAGTTTTCATATTTTCATTGGCCATAAGATGTAAACATTCACAGGACAGCAAGTCATAAGTAAGTACACCCTTGCATTCAATAGGTTTTAACCCTAAGTTAGTCACAATAACCTCAACCAGATGTTTCCTGTAGTTGCAGATCAGATTAACAAAACAATCTGGATGTATCTTGTCTCCCTCTTCTTTAGAAAACTGCCCTTCTTCAGCAAGGTTTCTGGGATATCTGTGGAGTGAATAGCTTTCTTGACTTCATGCCATATCATCTCAAAGTTTTTTGTCAAAGCTTTGACTGGGCTATTCCAGAATGTGTATTTCATTCTTATGAAGCAATTCAAAAGTCAATTGCCTCTAAAATATGGGTTGTTGTCCCATTTCAGCACCCATCCTCTTGTGTGCCTCAACTGTGTGACAGACTACCTCACATTTTTTCTGTAAAATATCTCAATAAACTTCTGAGTTAATTGTTCCACTGATAATAGCTAACTGACAAGGGCCTGAGGCACCAAGGTAGCCGCATATAATGATGCTCCCGCCACCATACTCAAAAGTCGAGATGATGTTTTGATGAAGGTGTGGTTCTCCAGTTCTCCTCCAAACATGATACTATGTGTTCCCCTGAAAAATTCAACTTTGGTTTCAACGTTGGTCTACACAATATTTAGCAGTAATTTTATGAAGCATATAAAATGTATATGCTTCATAAAATTACTGCTAAATATTGCTTAAAAAATGTATTGCTGCACCTTTGAGGTTTGCGAAAAAGCATTTATATTATAAATGCTTTTTCGCAAACCTCAAAGGTGCAGCAATATTTTTTTGGACAGAAACCCCATTAATTTTAGATTGGCAGAATGAACCCCATTTTTAGCTATTCTTCGTTGCATCTCCACTTCTGAGTATGGTGGCGGGAGCATCATTATATGTGACTACCTTGCTGCCTCAGGCCCTTGGAAGTTTGCTATTATCATTGGAACAATGAACTCCAGTTTATTGTGATATTTTACAGAAAAAAGCGTGAGGAAGTCTGTCACACAGTTGAAGCACACAAGAGGATGGGTGCTGAAATGTGACAACCCATACATAAGAAGCAAATCGACATTAGAATGGCTTCATAACAATGAAATACACATTCTGGAATAGCCCAGTCAAAGCCCTGACTAAAAACAATTGAGATTATATGGCATGAAGTCAATAAAGCTATGCACTCCAGACATCCCAGAAATCTTGCTGACGAGCGGCAGTTCTCTAAAGAAGAGGGAGACAAGATACACCTAGATTGTTTTTTTAATGTGATCTGCAACTACAGGACAAGTGTGGTTGAGGATATTGCAACTAACTGAGGGTTAAAACCTATTTAATGCAAGGGTGTACTTACTTATGCCTTGCTCTCCTGTGAATGTTATAGCCTTATGGCCAATAAAAATATGAAAACATGTAAATGCTTGTGTGGAATTAGTTAAAGCAGACTCTGATTGTTCCTTCTTGAGATTTCCAGGAAGATCAGACCATGTTTTATTATCTATTTTGACTGAAATGTAAGAAATTTCAAAGGGTGTACAAACTTTTTCCTGGGACTGTATTTGACACTACAGTTGCAGTTAAGTCTGGGGAAATAGATTAGTTGTTAACATTTTTCGCAAAACGACTAGTGTGACAGTCAGCTCTACTGATAAGGGTTGTTATTTGTAACAACCTCATTTTCCATCTTCCCTTGGGTTAAATGATGGAGTTTGACCTTTCTCCTGTACTTCCAGCTATTCTCTGAGTCTGGCAACGCAAATTCTTCCTCCACACTAGCATATAGTATAATGGATTTGTATGAGACCAGCTAGCACTTGGCTGTTTCAATGATGGAACTAGAAGTAACAGCATCAGACCAAGAGCTGGCTGGAATAATGGAATTGGAATGACCCAATAATTAACTCAAGGGAAGGTGTAAAATGAGCATAGCAAATGGGAAAGTAACACGTGTAACTAGCCAAGATGACATTAACCGAAGTCTGACTTTATTCTAGCACCATTTGCATTACCTCAAAAGCTAACTCTCCTCGTGTTATTTGTGTTTTGTTTCGCGCAGCGGCAGTTGTGAGCGGAGGGGAGCTGAAGAACGTGTGGATCTTTGGCCACTCGCTGGTGGACTGGGCAGAGAAACGGGCAAAGTCGCCTGAGTTCGGCATGGAGCTGGGCATGGACCCCAAGTGCGTGAAGGTGTGGTGGAAGGGCGTGCAGGGCCTGACCTGGGACCAGCTGGTGCCGCAGGTGCACCAGCTGAAGCTCACCTGGCCGCGGCCCGATCTCTTCATCATCCACCTTGGCGGCAACGACGTCACCAAGGGCAGCGTGCAGGAGCTGCTGTTGGCCTTCCGCAACGGCCTGGCCTCGGTGCACAGCATCTTCCCCAAGTGCCGCCTGGTGTGGTCCAACATCCTGCCGCGTCGCTTCTGGAAGGATGGCAGCGGCGGCATAATTGAGGACGTGGACGGCTCCATCAACCAGCTGTGCAGTGTGCTCAACCAGAAGGTGCACGCCATGGTGGCCGAACTGGGCGGCACAGCCGTGGCCCACCACAATATCGGGCCCTCGCTCTACAGGCCCAATGGCATGCACCTGTCCAAGACCGGCATTGACACCTTCCTCCTCAACCTCCAGGAGTTCCTGGAGAAATGGGAGAAGGAGGCGATCAAAGAGGCCAGCAAATTGAAGACTTGAATTCTTCCGAGAACAAAATGAGAAACTAGTCAGATTATATGACAGGTGGAGTTAGGAGTTGATGCGATTGACTGTAATTGACACCTTCCTCCTCAACCTGCAGGAGGTTCGTTGAGGAGAAACGAGTCTGATTAGATTAGCCTGATGGAGTTGGGAGTTAGAAATAATTGGATTGTTTTTAGTATTTTTCGGTTGCCAAGGCTTTTTTAAATGTACTTGAAGCGCTGCAAAAATGGTCTGTGAGGCAGATTTGCTATTGTGTGAATATGAAAACAAGATCTATTACAACTGGCAATGTTTTGTTGAGTTTTTTTTTCGGTGTTTCATTTGTCATCCATAGTATTCACTTAAAACAAATAAAACTAAAAAACATATCTTTGGATGGTCTCTTGTATGAGTTGGGTATGAGCTGTCATAAATTTGAAATGCATATCTGCACATGTGTCTTTGATCTGTGAATGCATCTTTGTAATTTCAGGCAAGGATTCAAGGATTTTATAGGTCTCATGGAGAAATAGTGATAGTCAGCAGTTAAGATATTTTGGGGCTTTTTAGCATTTATTTAGGATAGGACAGTGTGAGAGGGTGACAGGAAAGTGATAGAGAGGGGGGGAAGGATTGGCAAAGGACCTTGGGCTGCGAATCAAACTCAGGTCACCAGCGTAATGGTACGGTGTCTAAGGTCTAAGGTCATTGAGCCACCACGCCCCGAAAATGTGCTTTTAAAAGTTTTGATGGTGGCAACTGCAAGAACCTATCAGCAGTGTTGCATGATGTGTGACTTGCAGTGAAATGGCAGCCATTACTTTTTACATTTCTGGGTTTTTTCATCTAACACAATTTTTTTATGTTATAGTGAGGTTTATCCGGTACATTAAATATATGTCCACTGTATGGTTTGTCCTCCCGATAGTACAGTGTCTGTCCATTTCTCAAACATGTTGCTGTCCTTCCGCATGTTTCTAGGTCCCTTGGCAGAGTACATGTACTGTTAAGTTATTGTGTGTGTGTTTGGGGGTGGGTAGTGGTTGGGTGGGTTGGTTTGTGTGTGGGGGGTGTATGTATACTAGGGCTGTAACGTCACACTCAAACGATTCGGTTTGGACCGCGATCTTCGACCCATGGTTCGATACACGGCATGATTTTATTAATGTATCTTTTTTTCACAAAAATCCCCATAAATGATCATTTATAGGTAGAGCAGGTTACAAAGCGCTACTAAGTATTAAAACACTTCAAATAATTGTGAGGAGGATTTGAAACTTGAAAGCACTGACTAGCATATCATATCATGCGATCATATCATGCGATTTTTTTTTTCTGCAGTTAAAAGGGTAACAGAACCTTGAAAATGCGCATCACGATATTGCCTTCTTGCATCGCAACTCAGTCTTGGCAGGTCATTCATGCTTAAATGAGTCTGCCAAATCAATGAATCAATCCAAATGTGATGTGTGCATCTTTTAAAGAAAGCTTGTCTTGTTTGGAACGCTCCAAAACTAAATATTCATACCTTCAGTAACTTGAACTAGCTCTAATTAGTAGGCCTGAGCAGCTTGGAAGGCCTCATCCCCCTTCATACTATCCTTCATGATTTCAGCTCCAGATGTCCTGTTCAGAGTTGAAAGAGATGCGAAGATGAGTGAGCTCCATTACTAGCATACACATCAGAAATTAGATTTTTCTCTGTGTCCTGTAAATTTCAACCTTACACTCTGGGGCTCTGTTAGTGCCCCAATAGTCCCCATAGAAGGTGCAGATTGCCTAGATAAATACAAGGGAATGTGTGGGCTGACTGACTAGCAGCCTGATTGGGCAGAGGGTTGGCCTGTTAATGATCATGAAATGATGCATGAAACAATATGGATTTTATTGCACCCAGTCAAGAAAGAGGTATCCTCCGCACAGGTACAGATTGTGGTCACACTGTCAAGTTCATGACCTCAGGGCAATGACCTGCATTGCGATGACACTGAAAAGGCAAGGCCACAAATATGCACATATTTGGGTATCAACATGTCATAAGTGTTAAAGTGGTTCTGGCTAGGTCTGGGCACTAGCGTGAGCCAGTTCTGATCAGGTGTGGGATTGGGGAGTTTTGATTGTTTCTGGGGTTGGAGAGGTCTAATTGGGTCTAGGGTTAGGTGTAGTCTTTGGGGCACAGCGGAGGAAAACAACATCATCCCGTGTCTGTTTTTGCTTCTATTTTTCAGGAAGCGGCTTTCTCCATGACGAGCAGCCAGGTCACCCCTATCAGCCGTCACCGCCTCTGTTGTTTCTCCCCGAGGTCCAGGTAATGCAGGTAAAGTTCGCTTTACCAATAGACAGACTAGAAATATGCCCTCTGTAGGGCCCCCCTAGCAGTCAGCCCTGGTATGGTAAATATCTACTTGCCTGGGTCCCCCAAATGGGCTGAACAGTTGCTCAGCTGTCGCCATTCTCCACGAGGTCCTAGTAATGCAGTCAGATAAAGTTGGTCATAAACTAGTTTGAAAGTAGCACTATGCAACTTTATTAAAGGTGCACTGTGTACTATTTTACTAGTTTATTTCCAGAATTCATGCTGCCCATTCACAATGTTACCTTTATCATGAATACTTGAATGAATACTGAATACACCATCATCAAATTAAGTATTCATCATGACTGGGAAATTGGACTTTTCATACATGAAAAGGGGGACATTTTGCATTACCAGATGCTGTGAATTGTAGAGGTGGGGTTGGTAAGTTGGCTTGTAGCAGGCCAATGCCCAGGGCCTAGTATAGGATCCAGAGTGGCCAAAAGTTGCATAGTGATACATAAATTATGTGAAGTTGTACTCAAAGTGACTTGATTTTTTGAGCATCATACCAGAACTGATGAAAGTCTTTGGGGCGATGAAATGCCCTCCAAGCTCTAAAATGAAGTGCAATTGCTTACAACTTGAATCCTTCGGATAACATGTTCCAAGAGACTTTTCACAGACAAACCTATTAGTGAGTGTCTTCTTCAGCATGGGATTTGCTGTGGATGACCACGGGCCTCAGACTCAGTTCATCAAGTGTGTTTCCTGAAAAGGTACGTTTCTTTGAATCACAAATTATGTGTTGGGATGTATAATTGCTAGTGGTGTGGATCGGCACTGCCCTCACGATCCGATTCGATCACGATTCGGGAGGTAGTAGATCCGATTCGATTTGATTCTATTAGATCCAATCCGATTCGATTCAATTCTACAATGCATTGCAATGCATTACATTTCTACTGAACGCAAAGCAAATGTTCAGCCATGATGAGGAAATACAAGTAGTCAGATACAGAGCAACAATTTATTGGCTGTTTTCTGTATCAGTCTGTATCAGTCTTGCAATGTTTTGAAGTGTTTTTATTTAATTTAACAATCATTTGCTCCCGAAATATCCATGGAAGTAATTGAAACTTAAAAAAATTGCCGGATTGATTCTGGAACTTGCCGGATCTGGATCTGGATCGTCGATGCCCCGGATCGATTCGGATCGCAGAATCGATCATTGTTGACACCACTAATAATTGCCTGATGAGTATTTTTCCACAGCAAAAGGAAGCATCTGATGACAATACCTGCTACACTCCAGCACTTGTAAGCATAGTTTTATTTATTTTTCCCTGTCATAAAACCAGCCAGCAGACAAGCACACAAACTATAGGCCTAATTGTACGTGTGCAGTTATGTTTATACAGTCATATTGTTTCAAAGATATAGCTGCGATAAAGTGTAGAATGGAAGACTGGACTTGGATGATGTCCACACATCAATAACCAGTGGCGTGGTAGTTCAGCAATGACGTCCTAGAATTGCTGAGCACTTTGCCCTCTTTTAGTAGATGACATTATTGCTTCATTGACGACATTGAAGGTGAATTTGTGTACTTCTACTTTATAATACTAATTTCATTCTGTGTTCAGATTCACTATTACATGTCTAAATGCTGAATCTAAACACATCTGACACAGTCAAATGTCCTGGTGAAAGTACATGTGCTTGGCCTATAAATAAAAATATCATGTTGTTTTTGGTATGTTGGGGCCTCCGCATGACACACACACAGGCCCGCCGACAGGGAGGGACAAAGGGGTATGTTGTCCCGGGCCCAATGAGATAGGGGGCCAAGAATTGGGTTCCCCTTGCATTGTATGTATTGGGTAGGGGGCCCTTTCATATTACTTTGTCCCGGGCCCAGGAAAGGCTGTCAGCGGCCACACACACACACACACACACACACACACACACACACACACACACACACACACACACACACACACACACACACAATTATCCACATCCAGGTAGTGTCTACTCAGTTTTCTTTTTTATCAGCCACACTGAATTTTAATTAGCATTTGGCCGGTTTGCAGGCATTAATATAGATCCCTGTCCACATCCCTGCACTTTTCAACCATTACACAGACCTGAACACACATAATCATGCAAGTGCCGCACACACACACACAGTCACTCCTTGTGAATGGGCAGAAATGTTTAGCACACATTCACATTGAAAAAGCAGGTTATTGTTCCTGATGTCATGAAACCTTTTTTCCATTTTTTAAATGATAAATACTTATGTTCTAATGACTGCATCCTTTCGCTCATTATTGTAATAAAAAGTAAAGAAAACTGAACGTGTGTTGTGTTTTTTCTCTCCATCTTTGGAAGACTGGATTAAAACCCATATACTGTTAAATTAAATATCTGCATGTTGAAATGTATCTGTATGCTTCTGTAAAGGATAATTTCTGCCAATTTCAACATGCTCACACTACCCTGGACTTGTCGGTACCTGAGATTTTTTTTCCCGAGATCCTGGGTTAACATTTCAAAAAACATCTTGATTTATTCCCAATAACATCCAGACAACTAGCAAACAGCGATATCTTTTGGGATAATATTTGGAGTGGATATGTTTTTTATACTGTAAAACAAAGTCTGGCCCCATTAGAATAGCTCGGATCTCGGAAAGGGCTGAGACGAAAAATGCGGCATCACCGGCTACAGACAAGTCAAGGATAGCGTGAGCATTGAGCAATACAACAGCATATTGAAATTGGCAGAAGTTATCCTTTAAAGTTGAAATCCAAACATATCTGAAAAAGGTCATCCTATTGTGTTCTGACAAATACATTTCACTGATTAAAGGGTCTTGTTCAGTGACCAACTATATGCACATAATGAAATCTGAATACATTGTTCTTGACCTCTTTCTATGTTTTGATCTAAAAACCTAAATCTAAAAATGAAAACATACTGTGGAATTTCTGTGGAAGTACTTTGACAACATAGTACTACTGACATAGGGGAGAGTGGGGTAAGTGGTGCCAAAGGGTAAGTTATGCCCCTCTTAGGTAGCCAAAGTAAATATTGGTCATGTGACCACCACATATTTTTGGAGTTGTCCAGTTCACTGATCCAGTGAAATATGGAGCATTGTTGCTTGAGAGGTAGGACTTAACACATTTTAGTGACGAAAAATGTTTTTTTTTTTTTTTTTACTTTCCAGTATGTACTTTGATGATCTTGCTTTTTATTATATTGTTGTGTCTGAGTAGTTATTACAGATACATTTTAAAAACATGTCTCACATGTGTATGACCTGGGATAAGTAACTATATGACATTCTTAATTTTACACCAATAATAGAAATATAGGCCTAGGCCAACCATGATGCCACAGATTTAAAAGAAGACCAACTGCGCCGCTTCCACTCCTGTACAAGTCCTGGACTGGGCAGTGGAAAAAGTGAAGAAGGGACACCATGCACCAGGTGGCAGCGGAGATGAACGTATTCAGGAGGAGCTGGATGAAGAACTGCACTTAAATTGCTCAGGTTTTGATGAACAGAAAGAGTCGGCAAAACATACAGCTCCTTTCCAAAAATGAAAAAAAAAAATGATTTCCATAATTCCATCAATGATGTCGCATTTTAAACTATTCCAATAATTAGTTCTTACAAATGTTGGGCATCCAGTTAAAAAAGATAATAAAGATTTTCACAATTGTATGAGTATTTTGTACCCTTGGTTCTCTGAGGGAGATAAGCGAGATACTTTTTTAAATTATTTTTTATAGCTCTTCCCATAGTCACAGTCTGTGTCGAACAATTCGACCGAAAGAGAACACCATTTTCTTCAGGGGGAGAAAAAAAAGAAGAAATTTTGGGTTGCATCAAATAAGTTGACATTTGGTACTTTCTAAATTATGTCAATGTTCAATACTTGTTTAGGAATCTCTTTGCCCATCACAGCCATGATGCGTTTAACATTGAAGCAATGGCAGTGGCATTGCATGGGAGCAATGAAAGCCCAGATATTCTCGAATCTTTGAAAAACAATGGAATGTTATGTCTGCTGAGCACAGTATGTATATAACCGCATGCAGCACCAAGGTGAGGCTGCGAAACAAGCAGATAACTTTGCAGACAGAACAGATATTCGCTTCTCTATTTGTTAGGAGCCTTGTGATGGTCTATTCTGAGACTATTTCAGATAAGATTTCCCTCTCATGTGCATAGGAGAAATACTGTATGTGTTAGTGGCGCACAGGGTTGCCAGATGAGGCTGATGATTTCCAGCCCAAAAAATGCTCAAAACCAGCCTAGAAGCTCAAAATCCCGCCCAATTCTATTGATTTCTATGGCTAAAATTGGGCGGGTTTTTCTGCTAAATGCCATTTTTACCCGCACACGACCATCCTAAGCAGCCCAATTGGGCGGGAAACAGCCCAATCTGGCAACACTGGTGACGCACCTTACACTGACAGCACAGCACACATATTTATAATTTTGTTCTGACCTTGTGGGGGACCAGAACCTTGCCGCCCAGGGCCGCCATTTGAATAGCCCTGTTATAGATAATTGTGTGTGTGGTCTGGATAGGAGAATGGCCTTTATAATCTTCTTGAAGCATTTCATACGCCAAACCAACTCATCCCCCGGGGAACCCAGTACTTCTCATTGAAGATAATCATGAATCGCACATCTCCTTGAAAGGCAGTGATATATAATAACTGCTAAAGAAATTTGAATCATTATGGTCACCTTGCCAGACCACAACTCACAGTTTACAACCATTTGACATCTTTCCGATGATCTGAAATGTGCAGGACTAAAAGACAGTTTTGCAAAATTATTCTTGTAGTTATGTCGAAGCATATGGGCTCAAGAAGTGAGAAAA
Organism: Engraulis encrasicolus; assembly: GCF_034702125.1. NCBI lineage: Eukaryota > Metazoa > Chordata > Actinopteri > Clupeiformes > Engraulidae > Engraulis > Engraulis encrasicolus. The sequence continues at coordinate 14,233,629 of NC_085880.1, read as the reverse complement.
CTTTACGGATTAAAAAACCCTGTAACTCAAGAGGGAGTGGTAACTAGTGATACAAGAGGCCTGTGGCTTTGTTTTGATGGGAAATGGAAGGATAAACCTGCAAATCTCTACCATTAGGTGTTAAACTCACTTTTCTTCAAAACCCAGCTGGCATGAGGACATCCAACACCGTATGCTTCTACACTACTTACAATACCTTTAGTAATGCAATAACTTTGACATGGCATTTCATACACATACTTGACAATACCACTTTGATATATTTCCCATACATTTATTAGGTGTGATAGGTCTTGTCTGTGTATCATGTGACACACACACATTACCGTGTGTCAATATCATAAAAGTATTGGCCAGACTGTGTGTGCGCGTGTGTATAATCGAATTGGTCAGGTGTGTAAGTATAATTGTGTTGTGTCTGTCATTCTATTGGTCAGAGGTGTGTGTGCGCACGTCACTGGAATGCATATGTGTGTGTGTGGGTCACTGTGATACATGTGTCTCACTCCATTACTTAGAAGTGTGAGTTTGGGGAGAGAGAAAACCTTTACATTCCATTTTAAACCAAGATTTTCAACAAATGGATTTAGCAAAAAATGGAAGCATTTGATGCTTATTCTAAAGTCAATTACAAAAGTAATGTGTAAAGGAAACTCTTTGCTGTGCGGTACTTCACACTAAGAAGGAATACAATTTTTTTTAGCCAAAAGCTCAGTCTGCTCAACATTCATATTGATGAGAGAGAGAGAGAGAGGGAGGGTGGAAATAGTCTCTGCTCGAGCATTCTGTGCATAGTAGTAGTCATATTCAGTAAAGTTAAAACAAAACAAAAATCTTCAGTTCATATGTCGTACTTCAAACAACCAAAATATTGAGCACACCTTGTGGCCTCTTGATATAGGATGCATTAATGTCAAGAGATTTAGGAATGAGGTATCCGTGTTGTCTGTTTGGAATGAGCGCAGTAGCAAGGAGGCCCTGGATTTAGTGTGAGAAGTATAGTCAGAGTTGTGGGTTGTATGCTCAACCGGGTCTTGGGTGGACTTGTGTGGCCCAAGATGGGGGGGATTAGAATTGGGTTCTCATTACATTGTATTGAGGAGAGGGCCCATTCGTATGATTAGTGCTAGTGGCCTGGGGGGTTGTTGTGCACTGATGAGTGTTTGGACTGTACAATCAGTGGGGTGGGTTTTGGCTGTGCACTTCGCGGGGTGGGATTGCGCAGTAGAGTCAATGGAACGGTTTTGCGTGGTGGAATCAGCGGCTTGGGTCGAGGCAGAGATAACAGTGGGGTTGGTGGTCGCTGTGGAAAGATTGAGGTTGGTGTGGGCAGTGGTAACAATGAGCGGGGTTTGGGCCGAGTGCAGTGGGGAGGGTTTGGGTTCTGGAAACTGTAGGCTGTGTGTGGGCCGAGTGCATTGGACCTGGGGGGAGACGGCGGTGAGGGTTTGGTGTGCTGGGCTAGGGCACTGACCTCAGTCAGCCACTTCACCACAAACTCCTGGATGTTGAGGTTGATCCTCTCAGTCACCGCGTCTGTGAAATACTTGTAATTTCCATTGACGTGGTACAGGTCTGGCCCAATGTTGCCGTGGGTTACAACCTTTCCTCCTAATTTGGTGACGACAGCGTGCAGTCTGGCGTTGATGTAGTCAATACCAGGAGTCGTGGCTGTCGGGTTGGATCCCTCGAGGCACTGAGGCAGGATATCACACCACACAATGAGGCACTTGGGGAAGATGGTGCGCAATAACTTCATTTCCCTCTTGATAGTAGTCACCATGACGTCCGAGTTACTCCTGACCTCAGCATCATCTAGATAGATGACAACCACGTCTGGCCGGCGAATGACCTTGCCCTCCGATTGGAGCAGGAAGTGCTTCCTGAAGTGCTTGGTGACATGGGGTGCCACTTTCCAGACCATCTGCGCGGTCTGTGTGCCGCAGCTCAGTAGAATGCCCTGACGTTTCGCCAAATGCTTGGCACGGTCACAAAATCTTTCTCCATAAATCCACACCACTCGAGGAGCCTCCTGCATACCACAGCCTGAGAAAGAATAAACAACAACAAAACGTTGAATTGGTGAGTTTATTATGCAAGTCTGTAGTCAGTTCTTGCTGAAAAGCAGTACGTCTGGAATGCTATGGTTTTGCCCCATACAGATGTTTTTAATGCAATAACTTTTGAAAGGGTGAGCAAATTTGCTCTCTGTAGGCATGCAGTAATATAATATTTGACCCATAACACTTGAACCAGAGCATATCTTTGCAGCAAATCTCGTGTGCCAACATTTCATGATGGGTACATGAACTGATTCAATTTTGGAGGTGAAAGTTTTCAAAATGGCTTACTTTGTTAGCGAGACCAGGGGGTGTTCACTCACGGAACTAGCTACTAGCCACAACTGGCTAACCCTAATCCAAACCTAAGTGCAAAATGAATGGGTGTCAATGGAGTTTTCTAAGATTATAATTTTTGTTTTTTTTAAATAATTTTTTGCCTTGAAATATTATTTCTAGCTTCGAACTGAATATTAATAAGACCTCATTTGAGTAGCGTTTCGATTATTTTGCGCCACTAGCTTATTATATACTGGCTCACAAAGCTCAATTTATGAGGCCAAACCCACAAACATTAGCAGGATGCTAGCGAGTACAGGTCAAAATCTTCTTCCCTGCTGTAAAACTAGACACCTGAAAGATTTGTCAATACAGCCTATTATTAAACACCAGCCATAGTGCTGAACAGGAATATTTTGTTGATGAGATTTGTGACTGGAAATTGCAGTAGCAATGTATTTAGCATATGGGCTCCCTTTTCCATTCCATACATCTTCACTGACTTACCAACGCTCGCCAACTAGTGGACACTCTAGGAACTGCAGTATGCATGCAAAGCTAAATTGCTACAATGGGAACCAATCAGACTGAATCTTCTCCCTGTATTCTAAGTTCTCTGGCGAGACTTCTGAATGGGGCTGACCTTGCCGCTGGCTGGGGCATTAAACTGTTAAAAATACTTCATAGGCATAACACACCGACTGAACAAGGCCATGTCTGACAACTATCGTTCTTATACACCATTAAAAAGCGAGGCCACTACATTGGCAAGCCCCATTTCCTCATAAGGTCTTGTGGTTTTGTATCACAGTAAAAAGGTGCACGCAACGCACACAGTATAATATTTTTGGAAGTGTATTTCCAGAATTCATGCTGCTCTTTCACAAATGTTTCCTTTTTCACGAATACTTACCACCACCATCAAATTCAAAGTATTCATAATGACTGGGGAAATTGCACTTTTCACATGAAAAGGTGGATCTTATCCATTTCTGAAAATTCAGAACAGCTGACATGGATTTTTTTTAGCTGCAGTGCAAAACATACTGTACTTAAGTCAGATTGGTAATAGTCTACTAATATACACCTACCCAAAATCCTACACATTGCACCTTTAATGATGAAAAAGCTATATCTGCTGCAATACATGTATTTCTCAGTCCCTCCAGTTTTTCGCGATTCAGCGATCGCGTGGATTCATGCAAATTCAATGATATTCCGCATAATTTCACGATGCCGCGTAATTCCTGTAAAGCCGCATTTTTCCCGCAAAATTTCAACATTCTGTGGAGTTTATTGATTTATATTTTCGTCAAAAAAATAAAAATGTGACTACAATACCACCGGAGACGAAAACCAATACGAAGCATTTTTGTTAATATGTCACTGAAACATTGAAAAAGAATTGCCTGCTATTTCGGAAGTCGCGACCTTCATCTCAGCTGTTCCGCGTCTCTCCTCCCCTCCCTCACACATACACGCAGGCGTCGGTGCTGCACACTCATGACCTTTTTTTAACAGCAGTAGCCTACTTTTCAGTGCAATCCTGGGTGGAAAAAGTATTGTTGCCCATTTATCCATGACGAAGAAGTGTATGCAGTCATGAAATAGTGGCGGTACTGTCGCACAGTAAACATCCTACGTTAGGCTACATGTTTGCGGAACTTCTCCACTCTCCCCTGTCGCTTTCATGAACATGCTACCCGACGGTCGTTGTCTGATCTTTTTTCAATGTTCGCTAATGTTTGTAATTTAAGGGTCTATGTCTATGCGTAGGCACAAGCCTTCTGATAACAATCACTGTAGTGCCGATCGCAAAGGTTTCGGAAGTGTGGGGTTTTGCAACTTGTTTCAGTCAAGGACACCGAGATAGGAAGTGAACGGCCCTTCCACGCTTTCACTGTGTTATTGCTGTGTCTTGCGAATCCATGCAACCATGCACACAACCATGTCAACGAGAGCGTGTATGCCATCACAACTTTGCATCAAGCAAATAATATGCAACAGCTTGCAATCACGCGAGAGAGAGAGAGAGAGAGAGAGAGAGAGAGAGAGAGAGAGAGAGAGAGAGAGAGAGAGAGAGAGACGTCTTCCAGCAGGTGACATTGTAACGCTTGCATACAGCCTGGCTACTGTACCCCGCGACGCTCTTCATTAGGCCTAGTGGTAGGCTATACCCAAGTATTTTTTCATAACGCGCTGTGCCGTTTCCCCCCGAAGTCGTTCTAAAATATCGAAAGAGATTTATGAGTGTCGCGGCCATGATTTTACACATTGGACGCACTGGCTAATAAGACGCTCTGACAGCTTTTGACAATATTTTATTATTCTATTATATAGGAAGTGTGTTTCTGAATCTCTCTCTCTTTTGTCTTAAGCCTGCTTAGACTGATTGTGGTTTTCAGTTACCAAAAAAACCCAGAAAGGGATGCAAAATCTTTGCAAAAAATGAGAAAATGCCGCAAAATCTTTGCAAAAAATGAGAAAATGCCGCAAAATCTTTGCAAAAAATGAGAAAATGCCGCCACAAAATCAGACATTTTGACCGCAAAAATCACAAAATCCCAGTGCAAAATCCTGGAGGGACTGATGTCTTTGCTGGTGGGTTTGGGTTAGGCATTGTTTTGGTCTGGGCGGCACACCTTAGCATCCGTTAGTATTGTTAAATATTCAAAGTAGGAAAAGCAGAGGTACCTATGATGGACTGGCCAGTTTGGTCAGTTGGCGGTGTCAATCGTTCCCTGTGGCCCTCAGCAGGACCTGGAGTGGAGTTGCCATCCCATTTCCACTGATCCACAAACCGTACAATGTTCTGATGGAACAACTGCTCACCCTTGTCAGAGAGCTGACCGCCTTCACAGTCAAAGTGCTCTGGCTTAATGTTTCCATGGGAAATCGCTGATCCTCCAAGTTCCTTGACAATAAGATGTATTCTCCGATTGATCTCACGTCCGGTACTGGCCAGATCAGTCCTGTAGACAGGCTTATGGCCTTGCCCTTTCCTGAATGGCCTTGACAGGATGTCTGACCACACCAGAAGGCTCTTCGGGAAGATCTGTTGAATCATAACCAAGTGTTCCCGGATACTCTGCACCCTCTCCTCCAGGTTCCCAAGCGGTATGTCACAAGATGATCCGAGGTGAATAATCAGCATGTCCGGAAGGGGCCAGCCGGACGGGAGATCCAGCAGATGCAGTACGACCCTGGCCAAGGTCACAGCTTCCACAAGCCTCCAGCATGGCTTCCATCTTAGCCCCTTGGCAACCTGACGTATAGCTTTATGCTTTTGGAGGGGAGCCAACTCCACAGCGTCACCAATAATGAAGACCGTCTTGTTTACAGTTTTGCCCTGCATGTTGTCATTTTGTGGATCTGTAGGATTGGAAAGAAACAATCAACAACATTTTTACATTCAATTTTGACAGGTGTCCCTCTATGTGTTAAAGCATGCGAGTGGTACCTGTGGTGGGTTTTAGTGCCCGTTTAGCCAGTTTGGCCTCCAATGCTGCCTGCCGTGCCTCCAGGGCAGTGCGCTTCTGTGCCAAGGCAGACCATGCCTCCACCAAAGCAGCGCGGTTCACCACCAAGGCAGCCTGGTTCTCCACAAAAGCAGCATCCAAAGCCTGTTTCGTAACGTCGGTAGACTGCTTTGCATCCTTCTCTGTAGACTCCACTGAATTTTCACGCTTTGCCGTCCGTTTTTGATCCTCCTCCGGGGATTGCGTCACCTCTTCCGTAGTAGACTGCTCGGCCACCTCCGTAGCCTTTCCCTCACCAACCTGTTCCAGCTGCAAAACCAAACAAAGGCAATGTCATCCTCACTAAGTTGATCTGGGTAAGAGCCTCGACAAAGGCAGTGCCATTAAGTGTTGTCATTCAGAGAGTGTTGATGTTTATATCGCAATGACAAGAATACAGAGCCCTCCAAACGTCTCGGTACTGCAATCTAAAATGTTCTTGTTTTTGTTGAATTCAAAATAATTTAATACCAGGAAATAAAAGCAGAGTTCTGAACTTTTGTATGCATCTTTTGGTCTCAACACCCTTAACTCTCCTCTTCAGGAAGTAAAATGCATACTGTACTAGGTTACAGTAAGATTAATTTGGCCAGTTCATGCATTATTATTTTTTAAGTTTGAACAATCACCCTAAAATTCAACAGCTGGTCAACAAAGTTCAGTCACATGTTCCAATGCTTCAGCTCATCTGGAAAAATAAATAAATACAAAAAATGGGTAGTCTTAAAGAAAGATTGATGCATCCACAAGAATTTAACTCACCCAGATTTAAATACCTGGAAATAAAAGCTGAGGTTGAGCTTTTGTTTCATATGCACATTTTGTTCTCAAACCCAAATGTCTTTGGTGGACAACAAAAACAAGAGAATATAGCTTGCTGTTCCAGGATTTTTGGAGGGGACTATAGTTTGTTTCAATGAAATTACCTTCTTGGGCAATGATGGTGAACAAGGTCTTTCCTTAGGGGTGGGGTGAACGTTTGTAGATTTAGGATGAGTGGAAACAGATGAGTGATCTGGGACAGTGGCAGTGTGTTTAGAGCCAGTGGGGAGGGTATGGGACTCTGGAGAGCACATCTTTGAAGCACAGTCCACTTCCAAGCACCACTTATCCACAAACTGCTTAATGTTCAAGAAAAGCTTTTCCACAACGAGCCGTGAGAAGCGAGCCCCCTGGAGCCGATAGAGCTCGGGGATGAGGAGTTCATGGGTTAGGGCCATTCCACCCAGTGCTGCAACCACAGCATGCATTCTGCGATTGACCACGTCATGAATCCCGTCCTGGACCACCAGAGCTGAAGAACCTTGTTTAGAAATTTTGTTGGGCAGCAGGTCTGACCAGACAATGAGGCAGTGGGGGAAGAGGTTGTGTATGGAGGTCAGGTCTCTCTGCATGGCGCACGAAAGCTCCTGCGTGTCCCTCATGATGATGTCATCGTCACCCAGGTGGATGATGAGCATGTCTGGGCTTGGCCAATCACGAGCCAGCTGGAGCAAAAGGGGTACAAGCCCAGCCCACTTCATTGCCAGCTCGCCCTGCCAGTATGAGCGAATGCCAGGATCACTTTGGTCCAATTTCACGCCATATGTTGGTGAATCCGCCACACGGGACGCCAGCTCCACAAGTCCATCGCCACAAATCCATACAGTTTTAACACTTTTCTTCCCAATAAGTCCTGAAAAAATGCAGAATAAGTACCAACCACTTTACAGACTCTTATGACTGATAATTAAACACATGGCCATCATTCATTTGCCATTTCAAATTTAATCCGTGTTCATGTCTATGCGAGTGACAATATATTTGTTTGAAGGCATTGTTTGATACCTAATCCCCTAGTTAAGATAAGACGAGATTAACAGCAAGAAAAGTGAAACATACATGTACCATCTAACCAAATCTACTCTTAATTCTCTCATATAAGGAATCTCAAACAAGCATTTGTTTAGCATTGATAACATGATATAACATGATATAAGGACATGTTCTAAATCAATCAAAATGTATGTATATAGTACAAAAACACAGCTATAAGTGCTTTCAAATACGCATACCACACATTCTCAGATTCACACACCAATAAGTCCCAATAACAGTAATAAGTTCCAAATTAGATTTGTTAATAGGCATCATACAGCCGTCTCAAAGAGTTGTCGCCTATCCATCTGTTTGGAATAACAGCTAATAACCTGACTTTCAATGAATCACTTGGCTTCTGGAGTCACTCATATTAAAGCTACAACCCTCCCGAATGAAAATGTATGGACAAAAATAGATTTCATGCACCAAAGAATGATTGACCCTTTAATGAACACAGACAGGGCTCTTTTTCACAAGACAAAAGTTTTGTCGCCTATCGAACATAATGTGAAAATGAGCAGATAAGTCACTTCAAAATACTTTAAATATGACACCCGATCTGCGTATTTGATCACTGATTCACTCTCACCTCTCCAGAAAATCAACTTTGGTCTTAGGTGTATGTTTAGGGTCATTGTAATCATGGAAAGCAACACAATGAAAATCAATGGAGGTCAATGAGAGATGGTGACATATTTGCTATTCGTGGAGCAATACATTTTTAACTTCATGATTTAATTAATGATAAAAGCCCTCATACACCATCAGCATGCATGCAGCTCCACATGAGAGCTGTATCCCTCCCATGTTTGACTTTAGGCAACATGTATTTTTCCAGATTATTCACCTTTAACACCAAAGAAGTCTCTCCCACTGTCCTGTCTCAATAAAGCCAGCCAAGAGTATGTCAGGCCTAATTCTGACAAAAATGAAGGCTAATGAGACTCATACTCTGAAGGCATGATCCCAAGATCAACCATTTTAGAACTGATAGCATCAAAACTGTATGGTGTTGGAAATGAAGAATATGAAAAAAAATGGTGCATAAAGTGAAACATGGTAGGGATACAGCTCTTATGAGGAGCTGCATGCATGCTGCAGGTGTTTGAGGGCTTTTATCATGAATTCAATTAATTTAATTTAAGTTAAAAATGTATTGCTCTACGAAAAGCAAATATGTCACCATCTCTCATTGACCTCCATTGATTTTCATTGTGTTGCTTTCCATGATTACAATGACCCTAAACATACATCTAAGGCCAAAGTTGTTTTTTTTGAAGAGGTGAGAGTGATTCAGTTATTAAGTATGACACCCGATCTGCGTATTTGAAGTGTCTTGAAGTGACTTATCTACAAATTTTCACATTATGTTCGATAGGCAACAAAACTTTTGTCTTGTGAAAATCTGCCCTGTCTGTGTTCATTAAAGGATCAACCTTTCTTTGGTGCATGAAAATTATTTTTGTACATACATTTTCATTCGGGAGGGTTGTAGCTTTCATATGAGTGACTTCTGAAGCCAAGTGATTAATTGAAAGTCAGGTTATTAGCTGTTATTCCAAACAGATGGATAGGCGACAACTCTTTTGGAGACGGCTGTACATTTAAGAGAGCCATTTTCATGACACCACAACTAGCTACTAACACTTGACATACCTTGTGGCTGCTGGAGACTGTTAACCCAGGGAAGGGCCTTCTTTTCCTGTTGATTTTCCACATATTTGGTCTGGCCTCCTGTCTCACATTCCTTTGACCGGTTGCACTGCTTATTCATCTGGTCTTGGCTTAAGGCATAAGAGCCTAACTCTATGTCCTGGCCACCCATTGCAACCCTGCCATCCTCCTGACGTCCTTTGTGCTGTGCCTCGTGTACTTGGTCCTCTTTTCTATCCTCCGCACCTGTCCTTATCCCAGTTTCCATAGATTGATTGCTATGCTCTCCTATGGCTACTTCCATAGGCTCGTCGCCATGTCCTTGGTCAACGTGGAAGGGATCATAGAGCTCGTTGCAGTGGGTTTCTACACGTGGCAAAGATGATGGCAGTGCCATGCCATGTTGAGTTGTGAAATGAGGCTTTATTGCCTTGTTTTCCAGTTGATTAACTGTGGACTGTTGGGTTAAATCAAACCCCATGGATGAGATGATGGTATTAATTTGACCAAAGGTCAGTTGAGATTCCTCATTCTGGTCCACACTAGGCATTTGCTCTCCTCTCTCGTATTGGTAGGAGCGCTTGCGCTGCTTGCTGCTGTCAGCTTGGCAGTGACCAGGCTTTTCTCCATACACATAGGTCTCCTTCTCAACCCGGCAGAGGAATTGGTCCTCCTTGGTCCCTATACCCTTGCCACCATCATGTCCATCACCAGTCCCCAACCCCTCAGCTTCTTCTTGCTGCTTTTTCAATTCATTCTCTAGCCTTCCACTGGTATTTTCCATCAACTTAGTCTCATCTTCATCAACCTGAAAGGGGTCGTATAGTTCTTCACCGCCATGCCCTTCAGATGAGGCTGTAGCTCTGTTATCCAAAATGAATGGTATTTGCTGAGATACTCTAATGAAGCTGTGGGGTTTACATTTAGCTAAAGTCTTTGGTGTTGCATCAGCCTCAATAGGATGCTCACAACCAGGGTTTGTGTCCTGTGTTTCCATGGCTAGAATGGCTTTTGCTTCAGCAATCATTGCCTCAATTCTCTCCAATTCCCTTCCCTTCCTTGCCAGCTCCTCTTCTTCTGTCTCAGCTGTTGGGGGGGACCGGTATATGTTACGGATCTCTGATTGCTTGTATGACGCTGAAACTGCTGAAGTTGAAGATGGAGCGGTGGTATGTGCTTTGACCGTTTGATCAGTCTTGACTTGACAGAATCGCTCATCCTTGTCTAACTGTCCTTGGGCTCCCGTTTGGTGTTGCTCTGAGCACTTGTTCTGCTCACTGCCTGTCTGCTGACCATCATGAGGCTCTTGTCCGAGCTGCTCCAGACAGACACCTACCAAAACATCAGCACCAGCCTTTTGAGGACCCACATTTTTGTTGTCTCCTCTGTGCTGGGAGATAGAGCTGTTGTTGTCCACCAGATCAGGGGTTGGACTGGGTAAGTGCTCCACAATGTTCTCCATGTCATCCAATACAGGCTCCGTGTCATTTGTATCATTGGAATCAGGGGTGGTGGGTGGAGTGCACATGGCCAGCATGGCTTTGATCCGAGCAAGTGACGCTGTCAACTCTTCCAACTCCATTTCTTTCCAGGCTGAATTCTCATCATCGACCACCTCAGAAGTGGGTGAGCTCCGGGCAGACATGCTGGTCTTAGCTCTACTAGAGGTAGTCACTGCCGGGAGACTGGACAGGCGTGTCTTTACTCTTTTACTGGCAGTCTTGACCACAGCAGAACTACCACTCTTGGCTCTCTTACTTGCAGTTTTCACAGCAGGACTACAAGACCTTTTGGTCCTCTTATTTGTAGTTTTCACTGTGGGACTAGTACCCCTCTTAGCCCTCTTGGTTGCCAGCCCTGCTGTGGAACTCTTCCTGCTAATGAGTTTCCCGCTGCTACTCCTACTTCTGCTGGTGCTGCTTCTGCGTCTGTTGCTACTACCACTACTACTGCTGCTACTACTACTACTGCTGCTGCTGCTGCTGCTGCTTCTACTACTGCTGTTGCTGCTGCTACTACTACTACTGCTGCTGTTGCTGCGGCTGTTGCTGCGGCCGCCGGTCCTACTACTACTAATACTGCTGCTGTTACTTTTACTACTACTGCTGCTGATCCTACTGCTTTGCCCTTGTTGCTTCTCCTGTTTGAGGTCTCTGCTCCTACTGCACCTCCTGCCATCGTCTTCTCTCCTCTCCTCACTACTCTCTCTGCCATCTCTTCCTCTCCTCTTCTCTCTGCTTCCTTGGCGGTGGTGTCTGCAGCTCCGGTTAGTAACACTCCTGTTTTGGCATGGGCTTCTGCAACGACTCTGGCTGTAACTTTGACTCCAGCCACTACGATCCAAAGTATACTTATTTTGCACAGGTACAATGACTTGAGACTTGAGTCTGCAAAAAAACAAATTACACACAATTGAACTTGTGATGAAGATATGTTATCAAATACTGCTTTTTTACACGAGAAACAGACTCACATTGGTCGCCGACTGACTGGAGTAGCTTTCTGTATTCTTCTTTTAGGGTTTGCTACTTTAGTGCTCTTCTGTGGACAGGAGAAAGTGCAAGATAAAAAAATAGTCAGGAGGTTCCTTTCATGGTAAAATAATATCCAGACATGGTTTGCTCTTCATGACTATAATTTGAAACCAATGAACCACAATTTCATCTAGATGTTCTGCAACAATACTGCATCCACCTCTTGATGTGGGCACAGTAGTCCAAATGTGACTAGTAAATGACTTTGCATAAACGACAAGTGGCAACAAAAGCAATTTGAGCGACAATAGGCGATTTGAGCAACATCGACGTGTTCTGCGTGTTTGTACACGTAGAGCACTTTTCTTAGTTCCTACCTTACTCTTGATTCCACTCTTCACCACGCTTTTATTTTTGCTCAATGCAGAGGCCGACTTAGCGGGGGCCCCAACTGGGGGCTTCAGCTTCTTCTTCTTGCCTACTGCCACCTGCTAAGAGTGAGCATAGGTTATGCATCCTTTTACTCAAATGTACAACAGCACGTTTTCTGAGGCTCTGGATTTCAGAACAATTGCTTTACCTCAACTGGGGGCTTTGGCACCTTAACTAGTTTCTTCTTGGCTCCATCCACCTGATGAGAGTGAGCATAAGTTACGCATCCTTTTATTTAAATGTACATCAGTTTTCTGTGGCTCTGATTTTCAGATCAATTGCACTAAACACTAAACTACAAGGTTATGTTACTGTGTTTGTGTGTCTTTCTGTGTGGTGTATGTGCGTCATTAACCTGTCCTGCCTTGTTCCTCTTGAGGACTTTACGTCTCTGTTCCAACGCCACTACCATCTTTAGCTTCTCCTTGAGAGATCTCTTCTTCGGCTTTTAAATCACACACACACACACAGAGTTAATTACCGTACTTACCATTAAAGCAGCTAATCAGCGCAACTTCTCAAAAATAAAATAAAGAAAAAATATTCAAAAAAAGTCAAGTTCAAAGTTCAAACCCACCAGTTTTTTTTGGTTATCCACAGAAGGAAAAACACTGCTGGAGGATATTGCAAGGATTCAGAGGGGAATCCAATATAGAAGTACAGCTAGGTTAATGATAATATTATCCACCCGTTTTTTGTTTTTTTCCCCTTAAAATGTTTAACATTAATCGTAGCTCGTAAAAAAAATCTTAAGCAATTGTACGTCTATGCTTGGATTTCACCATGAAAAGCAGAGAGCAACAGCACCAATATTTTTCCAGTTATCGCCAAAAAATATGGTTGCATGATATCACTAGCCCAGCTGTACTAATTCCAATTCACATCTTTTTTTTTCTAGCTACTGTATGTTCTGTCATCAAGTCTTGCATCACTAAGCCACCCGTAGTGTGCCTTGTACCTCATGTGACCATGTCATTATCTAACCTCCAGTCCTCAACTTGTGCTTGTGGCCTTGTGCTTCGCTGACGTCCTACCTCTGGAGAAAACAATTCAGTTTTCCAGCTGCCAGCAACAACAACTTTTGGGGGACTTTTCCCCATTCCACATCCCAATTAGAAAAGAGAAATTGACTTTGCATTGCCCCATTATGCCCTATTAATTAAACTACCGTCAATGGTATCATTATGAGGCCACCAGGACAAGGGAGGATGGGAGATTACATATTGAAATGGACACCATAACTTGTTGTTCACTTGTTATTCCAGACGGCATCTGCGGCATCACAAATGTGGCCAATGTAGTGCATGCTACAGAGCAGAGTATGGCATAGAACGTCAGTAAAGGTCAATAAAAAAATACATTGTGTTGTACATCATTTCTGTGGATCGTCATGGAGGATTCCTACCTGAATGTCTGATCCCATTTCCTGATTATGTAGCCCCACCCCTTGTTGTTCTAGCTCCTCTTCAGGGAGTTGTGACTCCTTCTCTTGGAGATGTAGCCCATCCTCCGGTTGATGTGACGGCTCCTTCTGTTTGCAAACTTCATACCGTAGTTGATCTGTCCCCTCCTCCACGGTGTGTTCTGTTGTAAGCCCTGCAGTTGCTGCTGCTTCTTGCCACAGCACAGGTTCAACATGCACAGCCACTTGAGTCAACAACTGAGTACTCTCCTCCTGATGATGTAGGCCTTCCTCTTCCAAGTATGAACCCTCTTTCTCTTGGTGAAGCCCTTCCTCATGTCGATCTAAATCCTCCTCTACCGTGTCTTCTGTGTGTTCTGCTGTTGCTACTCCTGCAGGTGTTTCCCACATCACAGGTTCAACATGCATCGGCACCGGAGTCAACACCTGTATCCTCTCTTCCTGATGATGTAGCTTCTCCTCTTGCTTTTCCTTCTGTTCGTTAAGACCCTCCTCCTCCTCATGTCTGTCTAATCCCTCCACGACGTGTTCTGTTTTAAGCCCTACAGCTGCTGCTGACGTTTCAACATGCGCTGGCACAGGAGTCAACACCCGAGTCCGCTGCAGGCCTCTTGCTTGCCGCACACTCCGACGCAGTTCAAACACCTGAAGAAGAGGATTGAAGCCACGATTCAGACTCAAACTTAGGGGTGGGCGGTATGGCCAAAAATGTATACCTCGGTATAATTCTAGCCGCGGTATATATCCCGGTATATATCACGGTATTGTACATTTGTGTATAAAATGTTAAAATTAAGCGTTTTGTGGCAAAATGACCAAAACACAATTTTTTTGCATTTTATTTTTTGGAAATGACTGGTCAGACATTGTTTTATCTTCTATGTGGGAATTCTTGTCATTCAAATCATTTTAAAACATATTATTAAACTTTTAATCTATAACTATAACTCTACATCTACAGGACGCAATGTGCTATTGCGGTATACGGTATGAGACAAAATCTCTATCATTGATGAAAAAATACCGCACACGATATTATACCGCGGTTACCGCCCACCCCTACTCACACTACACTTTAATTTTAAGCAACTTGCTCAAGGCGCAAATAAACTACTGATATACACTACCGTTCAAAAGTTTGGGGTCACCTTCATTTTACCAGTTATTGTTTTGCAATTCAAGTCGCAGACATCTTTTAAATAGCTTGAAATGGAATAATGGAAAGTACTGAACAGCCACACATGAAAAAAGGTTTGATTACCCATAAAATTAGTTAAACTGGACAGAAGAGCGAAATCTAACCAAGGTTTGGTTGTCTTTGATTTATCAGAGAATGCATGGAACTATTGGAAAGCGCAGTGTCTGCTCTTTCCAATGGTAGGTGTATGACATTTGTTGAGTTGCCACCTTGTCCACAAATTCAAGTCAAAGCAGCTGCATGATTTTCTAGCCATCAGAATGAACCTACTTATGAATAGAGATGCACCGGATCCGGATCCGGAAAAGGCAGGATAATAGGGTTTTTTACAGGATCCGGGTCCGGCAGGATCTTAAGCAATGGATCCGGTATCCGGCAGTTACCTAAAAATCAGGATCTGGTGCAGCTCTAGTTTGTACGTAGCTTAGGCTTTTCAGTCAGTCTTTCACAACCCCAATCGCTGCATGGAGTGAAAGGCCTTTGGAAGCGGCCGTTGCAGGCAGTTTGTCAGTAAGCCAATGAGTCTAAAAAATAGTTTGAGCCAACGTAATAAAAAGGGCCCACGTGTGCGAATAGACTGTGTGTTTCAACCCTTTCGTAGGATCCGGTATCCGGTTCCGGATCCGGCAGGATCTTAAGCAGTGGATCAGGTATCCGGCAGGATCCTAAAAATCAGGATCCGGTGCATCTTTACTTATGAATGCACGATCCATTGTCTCAGCCATGTTTGAGTGTGCAAGCCAGTGCCATACATCGTTGGAAAGTGTAGATTCTCCTCTTTGAAATGATATGTATATCATCCGGCATTGTATGGATCGACAGGAGGAGACATCCACTTTTGCATGCATGGGGCTCAAAGAGCTCATTGGGCAATTCTGGACCTCATCTCATCCCGGGAATGAATTTGTAGAACCGCAACTGGCTATTATTAATGCCAAAGGTGTCACTTTCATTAGTACACCTGCCTAGACACTACATTAGTAAAGGTACACTTTGATTAGTCAAAAGTTAGTGATACATTTTGGTCTATTTTATGCATTGTATATCCATTGAACAGTTACTTTTTCCAATATCAAATTGCTTATTTGTTGCATGCATTCATTTCAGGGAACATAACTTGATTTTATACCAGAACTGAAATTGAAAAGGAATAAGTTAAACTGTCAGAAAGAAGTATTGTGGGAGGAAAGTGTGGTGACCCCAAACTTTTGACCGGTAGTGTATATCTTCACAATATTTAAATCAAAACCCTATAGAAATCATGCAGATGATATACCCTCAGCATTTCAAACGAAAATTTAATGCGCGACTAAGTTAGACGCATGCACGTATGACAGAGATGCGTCTAAGTTGGTCATTGGATTCTGGTGCAGTTGGCTTGGCAGTTGACACCTCGGCGGCCACTACCCCGTAGCCTTTTTTAAGAGAGTCCAACATATGTATGGCTGTGTCACACGACATGGAATCCATTTTAAAAACATCTTTGCAAGAAGCAACAAAGATGGCCTTGATGAAGACCGATTGTAGTCGAAACGTGTAGGAGTTATCCATTAAAATAATGGATTTTTTTCCCACTAAGATCAGTGTGCCTCGGATCACTACCACTTTCAACAAGGAACCTTCTGTTTTTAATCTTCACATTTTGGAGATAGTCACAAGCCAAGTTACTCCAACAAATGTATTTTTAAAGGGGCTCTACATAGGATTAAAAGATCAATTAATCACTGTCCTGAGTCAGCCGATGCTTATTTGAGTCATTAGTAAGTGAGCGATGACTCACACGGTCCGCTGTCAGAAAACCCCACCTTTTGACAGAACCACCCCGTCGAGTGCCGTGGGAAACACTTCGCTTTACAAAATCGCTTTACATACCGTATTCAGATTTGTATCAACTGCTGGTTGTCCGTGATGAAAAACATTCTCACAGTAAGTTTATTTAACTAGATTTTGCGACAGGCATGCCACAGCACTGTGCAACCGACGTCATTCTACATTGTGCCCCTTTAAATAGCTATTCATACAAGGAAGATGGGTCATTTCACGTGAAATCAGACGCTTTGGGACCCGACCGATCCGGATTTCAATCATACTTGGTGTGCCTTTTTAGTAGCAAGGTAGCACCCCAGAACTGCATTGGTTTGAATCTGACACTAATATTAAGGGAGAAACAGACTAGGAAAGGTTCACATTTTAAGGTAGGACACTATACATTCAGCTTTGAATATATCAGTCAGTGTTAGTCACAAAAAGATGCCTGTGGTATTGTTTGAAAGCTCTTTTCTGGCTCTACATATTACACAATCAGCTTGGAATACAACAACTCTCAGAATATGAATTATGATTAATTGAAAAATTAAAAATTGAATATCTAAAAAAAATATATTTTAAAATGGCCAGTTCCTTGTCCAAACGTAGCCGGCAATGTGATTAGCAACACCTCAAATGCTGGTGTTCGGTTCTTTATTCATTTCAGAGAGAATTTGACTCACAAATATGGCATCATACAGACCACTTACTAATAATATGGTAATACCATAGTAGCATCACATGACAAAACAAAAACAAAACAAAAATGGTCAGTTTCCATGGTCCCAGGTTTCAGAAACTAAGGCAGATGTCCATTTATACATACCAAATGATGATATGGGAATGTTTGAACATTTCTTCTCTGTGTACCTGTGTCATCTTCCCTTTACCGTACTTTAAAGAGATAATCAATGGCTACACTCTCATTTTGTACTCTACCAGTGCATTTGAAGCAGCAGCTGTGTCTTTTGTAGATAATGTATAAGTACGTCCCGTTGCAGTTAGGTTCCACTACCAGAAGCACATCCTGATGATCCATGACAAGTCTATCTGGTCTGAAGGGAAAAGTGAAGGATGGAGATGGTCCATGAGGATGCAGGAAGTTCAGTTTCACCTCTCCAGTGCTCAGCATACATTCCTCAACACATGCTAGCCACCAGTTGCCATCATATATAGCTACAACATACCCTTTGATGCTTGAAAATGTAACACATTCCTTTACTGAGCTCACTCTTTCAACTCCTTCTCTGAATGCGGAAAATGGCCTAATGTCCATTGATCAATGTAGTTTTTGAGTACCTGGAATAGTTCTTGCAGATTCAAACCTCTTCAACAGGTTCTCAGCTTCATGATGGTGCATCTCTCTCAAGAACATCCATTGCCAGTTTGCCACAACAGAGATGTACCATCATGAAGCTGAGAACCTGTTGAAAAGGTTGGAATCTACAAGAACTATTCCAGGTACTCAAAAACTACACAGCTTCTGCCCATTGTCAATGGACACAGTGGAAGTTAGGCCATTTTCAGCATTCAGAGAAGGCAGAGTTGAAAGAGTGAGCTCAGTAAAGGAATGTGTTACATTTCCAAGCATCAAAGGGTATGTTGTAGCTGTATATGATGG
The DNA here is from genome assembly GCF_034702125.1 of Engraulis encrasicolus. Taxonomy (NCBI): domain Eukaryota; kingdom Metazoa; phylum Chordata; class Actinopteri; order Clupeiformes; family Engraulidae; genus Engraulis; species Engraulis encrasicolus. The sequence goes on along the minus strand of NC_085880.1, from coordinate 14,215,305 downwards.
CAACTAGTGGCTAGCATGTGTTGTGGAATGTATGCCGAGCACTGGAGAGGTGAAACTGAACTTCCTGCATCCTCATGGACCATCTCCATCCTTCACTTTTCCCTTCAGACCAGATAGACTTGTCATGGATCATCAGGATGTGCTTCTGGTAGTGGAACCTGTAACTGCAACGGGACGTACTTATACATTATCTACAAAAGACACAGCTGCTGCTTCAAATGCACTGGTAGAGTACAAAATGAGAGTGTAGCCATTAATTATCTCTTTAAAGTACGGTAAAGGGAAGATGACACAGGTACACAGAGAAGGAATGTTCAAACATTGACATATCATCATTTGGTGTGTATAAATGGACATCTGCCTTAGTTTCTGAAACCTGGGACCATGGAAACTGACCATTTTTGTTTTGTTTTGTCATGTGATGCTACTATGGTATTACCATATTATTAGTAAGTGGTCTGTATGATGCCATATTTGTGAGTTAAATTCTCTCTGAAATGAATAAAGAACCGAACACCAGCATTTGAGGTGTTGCTAATGACATTGCCGACTACGTTTGGACAAGGAACTGGCCATTTTAAAATATAGTTTTTTTAGATATTCAATTTTTAATTTTTCAATTTATCATAATTCATATTCTGAGAGTTGTTGTATTCCAAGCTGATTGTGTAAGATGTAGAGCCAGAAAAGAGCTTTCAAATAACACCACAGGCATCTTTTTGTGACTAACACTGACTGATATATTCAAGGCTGAATGTATAGTGTCCTACCCTCACATGTGAACCTTTCCTAGTCTGTTTCTCCCTTAATATTAGTGTCAGATTCAAACCAATGCAGTTCTGGGGTGCTACCTTGCTACTAAAAAGGCACACCAAGTATGATTGAAATCCGGGTCGGTCGGGTCCCAAAGTGTCTGATTTCACGTGAAATGACCCAGATGGCTTCAAATGGAAGATAAGAGGGATAATGGCCAACACCTTTTTTCACAGAGACAGCAAGGCTACAAGCCTATCTCCTGCAGCAAGATTACCTGCGATGCTCGCTGAAATGCAGCAACTTTAAAGGAACAGCCCACCTCTTTTGATTTTCAGATATTTGCACTCACAAACTAAGTCTCATCATTTATATATATTACCACCATGTCCAAAAGCAAACGTGTTTCGGCTATCAAGCCTTCATCAGTGTGTCTATAGCCGTTTTGCACTTGGGAATTTTTAACTGATTTTGAAGTGGATTATAAGTGCATTTGATGACGTTTTGTTTGCTCACATAGACTTGGATTTCTACGCTTGATTTGGCTAAGCTTATACTGTAGGCAATGCAAAAACATTAAATACTGGGACTATTTTACTGGGACTTGACAACAAATGAGCAATTTCTTGAAATGAGTTGGACTGTTCCTATAAATAGCTGATGAATGAATGGTTTCAATGAAAATGTCTAATGTTTAAAGAAATCATAACCTAACAAGGAATAACTCCAGAATCAAAGGAATGTTGAAATATACTCCAGCGATGTCACCTGCCCGCAACATTATTCCCTGGGGAAAAGGATGTCTTTTTTCTGTTGCAATGTCAAAAAAAGAAGAAGAAAAGAAGACCCTGAGTGTGTTCCACCTCAGTTTTTTTCAACTGGAGACGCACCACACGGAAGAGCGCGGTGTATTAACTATCACATAGGCTAATTAAAAGGTGCTATTAATATCCACCCATAATAGTGAATGACTACGGTGGTCAACCTTGTCCTTGCGCTTTGGGATCACTGTCACACAGGCTTGCAACCCAATTTTGATGAACCTTATATGTTCAACTGGATAGGCTTTCCCTCCTTAGCGCTGTCTGTTCATCACTAATAGCTTAACCCCTGTTCACCGTTAGACCTATTAATTTTCCCACCCTTCCTAGAAACTTCAACTGGACAGACGAGAGCTAGCTGATTTGGATGAGCGGGAAAACGGAGAACAATTAACTCTGTGAAAGCTGCGACGATATGCATGACATAATATGACATTATATTAGGCTACATTATGTTTCAGCCATGCAGACACAGGAAATCTAGCCTCGCGAGCCATCCTACGTACTTCCGCCAAAGGATTGGCTCCACTACTGTAGTCTGGCCGTGCTTCTCTGTGGAGTGCCTGGAGCAGTAGAATTTTGATCGCAAACCCCCCCCCAGAAAACAGCCAATAATCGAATACGCCCCCCACGTGGGGACGAAAGGGGGAGGACGCTCGTGACAATGACATACACATCTGCGCCAGAGCCATTGGTCTGCGCTATGTTGTTGTTGAGTAACTGCCAGCGATTGGGTGAGAGGTGTCCAATAATTTCAAACCATAACTGAGTGCAAACTTCCTGCTTCCTACAATCGCTTCAGAGCAAACAAATGCCAGACCATGAATACGAAATGAAATGGTAGTATTATGGGATGGTCAGGACCAGGCTACAGGAAATCTGCGCGTTGTGCATTCTATCTGGCTTTGATCACTGTCGCAACAACACAATTTTGATTTAGTGAACTGGATACCTTTCCCTCCTTGGGGGTGTCTGTTCATCACTGTTAACAACTGTTCGACATAATATCTCCACCCTTCATGAACTTCAACTAAACAGGGAAACACTCGGAGAACAATTAGACTCCGCGAAAGCTGATTTGGTTGACAGGGACACTTGGAGAACAATTAACTCTGCGATGATATGTTTGACATATTTTAGCCTACATTATATGGACTATTACTTGATGTGCTATTGACTACGCAGCCATGTAGGCACAGTAAATCCGCGCGTAGGCCTACATTCCGGCTATGGTCACTGTCCATCAATCCACCTCGCAGGCATGCACTGTCATTGCTCAATTCACCTCGACCACCTTGTGGCAGGCCGCGAAATAGCACGGACAGACATGCCAACACAGAAATCGGGCGATCACATAACAACCTGGCGGATGTAATTATTATGCTTACCGGACAAAACAAAGGCTTTGTAAACCTTAAGCACTGAGGATGGGATCACCCGAAACGTTTGCACTTTTGTAAATATAGCACGGCATATTGTGAGATCATTAAAAACCCACTTTATTTGGGCATCTCTTTTCAAGTCTTTTTTGAGTGCGAGCTCCAGACTTTCTGACTTTGCATTACTCCATATTCCAAGTCAACGCACCACCACATAACTAAAGCCACATTGAAGGCGAAGGCCCTCTTTTTGAATTTTTTGTAAACCTTAATACATCAAACATTTTCCTATAATAATGTCAGCCATTTTGGATTTACAGTAGCTTCATAGAAACTAAGGAGAGAAAATGGAACAGGTTGTTTTGTTATTGGTTTATCTGCTGTTGTAGGTTCCATGTGAAGGCAAAAGGGGGCCTTTTAGATTTGGATGAGATACAGTATAAGCCAAGGAGTTCAAGGATTTTTAAGTGCCATGTTGAATTTTGACAAAAGTTTAAACAAATGTTGATTTTATGTAATAGCTGACTGAACAGCCATGTCATGTGAATCCTATCAAATATCTATTCAGTGATCAGATGAAGTGAAGAGGCCTCTGCAAAGATCTTTGGAGCATCTTTGCAAAGAAGAGTGCATTACCACATCAAGATGTGCTTTGCTGATAGACTCCTACCCAACAAAACCTGAGTGCTGTAATAAAAGCCAAAAGGTGCTGCAACAATGTGTTTGTTTCAGGGTGTAGATATTTATGCAACCATGTTTGAGTTTACCCTAAATGAACACAGTACATGCTTCAGTCACGGCTGTTTGCCAATATTATTTGAACAGCCGGCAACACAACACGTTTTCGGCATGTTGCGCGTGAACAACGCTTGTCTACAGGTCCTTATCTTTTGTTTATTAAACCCCAACACCACCAATTGACTTGCATTGCCTGTTCCCCCCCCACAAATGAGCGTAACGCACATGGTCACACCGTTCCTGAGTATAGGGGAAAAGAGGCAGAACCAATTTGAGGTGTTCCTTTTTTATGTTGTGGGTAACCAAACTATGAACGGTAAAATACTATATATTTCATTTGTCGTACGAGTCATTTCAATTCCATTAGAAAAATGGCAAGGGAGAAGAAGACTGATCAAAGTAGGGGAGAACAGGTTGGTTGTCAAGTTGTGGTTGTCACATTCATCATATCTCAGCATCTGAAGGTTGCTGATTAAAACCATTGACACAGAAATGTTTGTAATCAATGTCGCAGGACATCCTCATTGATAGTGGAGGTAAAAACATTACAACCTTGAGGTGAGACAACATAATGGGTTTTTCAAATGAAAACGAGAATTTAGAGAGCAATCTTATGCTTTCCTTCTCACTCATTGTACTTTGGCCTGACATCAAAATCAGTGTGACTATTTTTAAATATTTAGGAAGCAACAAGTATAGAGTAAGTAACATTTTTTTAGCTATGGAAATACATGTGGGACCTAGCCTCCAAGAGTTAAACATGTAAGTTGGGGTTGGTTGTCACACTGCTTTCTGGGTTGGTTGTCACAATACATGGTGATCAGGCAAACAAGTGTTTCTGGGACCCCCTCGAAAAAGAGATGGAACATCTCAAGGGGCTATCCCTTAATAAAAGAATTGAAAACCTATTGGATTTAAGCATTCCAGGTCGTGCACATTTGTAAAATAGGAGGGGGTGCAATTGAAAGCCCAACCCCCTAAGGTCATAGTTATTAATAAACTTTATTTTCCTCTGGGAAAATTGGCCACACATAATATACCTTCTTCTGGGCCTATAACTTACTACAAAGCTGGTTCAGGATAAGTTAAGGTTAAGTTAAGATGTAAATCATCTACTACAAGAGGTTTTAAAAAAAAAAAGAAAGAAAGAAAATTAGGACCCCAGGCTCTTCTATTAGAAGATTTACCTCTTAACTTAACCTTAACTTACCTTAACTTAATTTAGCACAAGCTACAGGGAGAAGCCACCGTTACTATAAGCGGCGAAGCACACTTTTAATAAGGCGGGGATAATAGTCTGATAACGATAGCCTGGAGAGGGGCAACAGTAGTCACCAGCTCTCGGACAGCTAACTGCCAGTAGGCACCTCGTTACCAGTATCAATTCGTAACTTATCAGATCGCGTGAGGGATTAAAGAGGACGAAGTATGCCGCGCTGAGACTTATATACTGTGTACAGTAGCGCGGCACACACGTGATGAAGTTTTGATATAAGTGTACCTCAGAACTCGCGCATGCGCGGATTATATTCCAGCCCCCTGGGCTAGCCGTCTGGCAGCCTTTCTTGAGTGAAACAGAACCAGCTTTGTGATAGGCCTACAGGCCCCACAACTCTCAATGCATGTTTCAGTTCTGGAATAGGACAGCACTGTAAAACTCAATCTTTGGAAGTTACATTTCTTGTGACCCTGATCCCTTTGCGTTTGATACTTCTGTGCTAACTAGTGTTGCACCGATACCGATACCAGTATCGGTGGATCGGCACTAAAATGGTGGTATCGGTATCGTGAGTACCAACAAATAGGGCACCGATACCATTTACAGGTGCGTGTATGACACTTGAACAGCTTTAAAATGTGTTATTTCATAGCGGTATTTAAAAAGTATAAAAAGTTTTGTTGGATTCACTTTCTATTAGTCTTTTTCCTGTTTCACAAAGGTAGGCAGCAGCTTGACACAGCCATGCAATGATTTTACATCCAAGTAGTATGCACTGCAGCCCTTCATACATTTCAAATAGGGTGGTATCGGTATCGGTATCGGCCGATACGCCACAGCCAGGTATCGGGTATTGGTGCCAAAAAATGGTATCGGTGCAACACTAGCGCTACCATAACAAACATATTGGCAAGTTCAAGACAGCTAACTTACATTCCTCTGAAGGACTTCAAAATTGTTTATAGACTTTTCAGTGTTTGTTAGATCTATTTTGTTGCCATTTTCCCCAGCGGAAAACAATGTATAGTCATGCACATGGGCATGAGCTGGAATGCTTAAATCCCATAGGTTTTCATGTCCATCTGTAGCCTATGTAGGACAATATGCATAGAAACAAAACAAACAAAAAACATGGTATTCTTCACACCACTTCCATTAGGCTTAGGCCTACTGGTGGTGTTTCATCTATTTTAGTTTTTAAGAGTCTAAAAATTAACCAAATTAAATTCATTTGATAATTTTAGACACACAGATGAGTTTTTGTCATTGAATTTTCGTTCCAGTGGTTTTGACGCTCCAGTAGCAGCTCACCTCAACCAGTCCAAACGGTGCCAGGTTTTGCTGCCCTGGGGTACCTCCATAGTGGGTCGAGTTCACTTCCATTGCAGCTAATAGGAGTGAGACATGGGAGAAAGGCGTTTAGAGACACGGCAGCTAGGTCTCACACATGATCAAACACCTGACAATGCAAGTGTGATAGCAAACGTTGAGTTTGTAAACAGACCTGTTAGAAGAGATATTTGATATAGCCTACTCGTACTTTAGGATGAAGACAACGAGAACTAGGTAGTCAAGCCCCTGAAAGTTGTCTGTCAATTCGAAGCAAAAGTGAGCATGTTTTACAAGAACCAATAATACATGTTTCTTGATTTCCCACCTGAAGTGTAACCTTCCTTCACGTTAGAAACAACGCAGTTGTAATAATTCATCCTCTGCATTGTTAACACTCATTCTGTCCAGTCTCTTTCCTCGCCTACTGTTAATGTTCACGTTTGTCAGAAAAGTGCAAACATTAGCCTACATTTACCTTAGAATCCCAAGGGCGAAGATAACCCACCACGTGCACATTTGCAGCTGTGTTGTGATCATTTGATTGGAGTAATATGAAGTAACGCCCCTTCATTCAGAAGGGCCATGAGTGGTTCTTTCTATTTACTATCAGCACCTCAGCTTGCACTCAAGGAACGAGTTAATGCATCACCACTATGAACCTCGGTATAATTGTTTCATCGAAAGTTGTTTATCCGCAGCTAGTCTCTGCTCCAAAACACATCCTGGTGGTCTACTTCTACCACTACACGACTTCCCTCAGTCTCACCTAAAGTCTATCTGAGGACACCTAGTGGTAAACTGATTCCACTTCCTTCCTTCTTCTTTTTCTTCTTCATAGAGACTGCAGAGACGACAACAAAAAAATCGTTCTACAGTAGGCTAGCTATTGCTCCAAATCCTTCAATACCACAGCCCTTATAAGAAGGTTTCCTAGAGTATCTGTGTCAATACTTCCACACAATGTGATTGGGTTCTTTCTTTTTCAGTATTCCATGACCTGCTTGTTGTCTCGCGCTTCGCTGACGCCCCGCCTCTGTGGGGGAAAAAACAATAAAGTTTTCCCGCTGTCAGCCTAGCCCTGCCACACCTTTGGTCGACTTTCTTCCATTCTTCCATACACACTTGCAAATGAGGACATGACCGTTGAATGGCGCTTTTACAAGATGTTGAATTAAACCTCTGCCATCAATGACGAGATCATCACGAGGACACAAAAGGAGACGGGAGTTTGGATAATGGAAATAAAAGAACCCCTCGACTCAGTTATCCATTAGGCTACACGAGAAATGTTTATCTCCTATCCCACACAATTGTCCTTATTTCGAAAATGTATTTCCATTGAAGATATATAATCAATCTTCCATCTTTATCAACTGTCTGAGGAACCAGACAGTCATTTGTAAGCAGAGATGAATTTGGCAAATGACCCAAGCCAGACAGTGCTTAGCTGAGGGCGCTGCAGCACCCATTCCACTTTTAAATAGTCATAGCTCCTGCATGAGGGAAATTAGTTTTCCCAAATTAATTGAAGAGACTTAGTAGGAAATTTAGTAGGATGGAAACTGCTAAATCTAGTAGGCCTGTGACGTTGTACACCTCTTTTCTATTTTTTACGAACAGCAAATTATTTATTTTCATTTTAATTCTGCACTTGCATTTTTCATTAATATATTTGGAACTGTGATGTTTATTATCCCAGATATTGCCCTTGTATTAAATATGTATTTTGTATGACAGTAGCCCATGTATTCCGTAGCCTACCTAGTACGCCCCATTCCTCGTGTCTCATGATATTGGCTACTGTCATTTGGTCAGGTCTGTGTCTTGTGTACTGTATCTTATTGCATTGGCCAGGTCGTGTGTGTGTGTGTGTGTGTGTGTGTGTGTGTGTGTGTGTGTGTGTGTGTGTGTGTGTGTGTGTGTGTGTGTGTGTGTGTGTGTGTGTATCACAGCAATGGTCAGGAGTGTACAGTATGTGAAAAAAACACATTTCCAATCAATTTTTACTAGGTTTTTTTTTCCAACATACATAACGAACAGCTCAAAAATGCAATATGTAAACAAACTTCTACTATTCAAGTTCTTCGCTTCGAACCAACAAAAACAAAAACAGTATACTTGACACCGTGGTATTGCAGAGAGTTAACGAGAAGAGAGATAGGTTTGCATATTATTTACCTTTTGGAAACACCTATACGGCTGTCAGACTGAACTTTATAAACAAAGGATTTTATTATATCCTGACAGTTGAAGTGTCTTCGGATTTACTTTGAACAGATACAAAATAACTTTACAAATGTAAAACTTTCAAAAAACTTTTGATGGTGCTTATCAAGTTTATATTGAAAACCTGATATCTAAAAGGTATATCTAAGACTGAGGTACGTGTATATGGGAGTGAACTTGAGGTCTTGGAACAGTGGAGAGCAATTGGTATGACTGCAGTGGGATGCATTTAGGTTTAGGTTTAAGGCTGGGCTGAGTGCAGTAGAGAAGGTTTGAGAGAGATCAGACGTTGACCTCTGCCTCCCATTTGAACACCAACTCCTGGATGTTCAGGTTGGCTCTTTGAACCACTCCATCTGAAGTCACCTTTTCACTGCCCTTGGCTTCATAAAGCTTTGACCCAATGTTGTTGTGGTTATCAACTCTTCCTCCCAGTTCGGTGACAATAGTGTGCATTCTGAAGTTTAACAGTTTGGTAACACCAGGGGCCTCATTTATCAAGCGTTCTTAGGCACAGATCTGTGCGTAAAGCGTGCGTGCGATCATCCCTGAGCAAAGTGTGGGATTTATGAACATGTACTTGAACGTAGAAATGTGCCTAAATCTACGCACACCTCAGACCATGCGTGCGAGTGGAAGAAACACGAAATTGCAAATAATATTGACCGTGCAAGGAACAGTTTGCTTTGAATGACAATGGAGTATGACAGTGTCCTATTTTACAATGTTTTCGTCCATGTGTGTCTCCTTCTTTTACTTATTTTGAAACACTGTCCTCCTCCTGTCGAACGCACCTTCACTTCTGCCGCGGAAATGTTTCTATCTCCGCACTTCCCGCCAGCGCTTCGACTGGCGCGTGTGTCCGCGTGTGTTCATGTGTGTCCAAACAGGGTTGCGCCTTCGAATTAACATGGCACTTGACTATATTTTAATATCATATATGGTTATTTGGAGGCGTTCCGGGATGCAAATTACCCCGAATGCGCGCGTGCACAGTGATTTGGAAGGTGTGGGATTTATCATGCAGACGTGTGCGTAGGAGCAGCCAACGCACGTTTGATAAATCCGGATTTTTCTGTACTTGCGAACATTCTAAATTTCACTCGTAAGAGACAATTTAGAAGACATTCTACGAACTGATGATAAATGAGGCCCCAGGAGCTTGGGCTGTCGGCTTGTATCCCTGGAATCCCTGTGACAGAACATCAGACCAAACGACAATGCACTCTAGGAAGATGCCGTGGTCTCAGGGCAAGAGGAGTGGGTTTAGTAGAGTAGCCTACAATAGAGTAGAGCAAAATAGCATAGATACTTTATTGTTAATGAAAGAAGTCCAGTTGGAGTGCTTCCTGGAACTGTCTAGTTCTGTTTCACTCAAGAAAGGCTGCCAGACGGCTAGCCCAAGGGGCTGGAATATAATCCGCGCATGCGCGAGTTCTGAGGTACACTTATATCAAAACTTCATCACGTGAGTATGCCGCGCTACTGTACACAGTATATAAGTCCCAGCGCGGCATACTTCGTCCTCTTTAATCCCTCACGCGATCTGATAAGGTACGAATTGATACTGGTAACGAGGTGCCTACTGGCAGTTAGCTGTCCGAGAGCTGGTGACTATTGTTGCCCCTCTCCAGGCTATCGTTATCAGGCTATTATCCCCACCTTATTAAGGTGTGCTATCGCCGCTTATAGTAACGGTGGCTTCTCCCTGTAGCTTGTGCTTTCGCATGTGAAGCTACTCTCGTGGAATCCCCGAGGCGCATATCCACCTGGAATTCAACTTGAGGTAAGTAATCTGTTGTTGTGGTTTGCTCTAGGGAGGAAAGAGATTACAGAGACATCTCTCTAGCTATATCTCTAATGTTGCTACGGGCACCTTCGGCGCCGTTTCAGTAGCTCACTGTGATTCTGCCGCCACTCTCCCTCTTCTATCGAGTTGCTTGCGTGCATGAACTCTCCTGCAGGACGGCCGCGACTCTTCCTCTGTTGAGGAAGTTACTCGCTGGGCTCGTTGGTTCCGCAGTGGAATAATTATCCTGTGTAACAAACTGCCGCCACTCTCCCTCTATCGAGTTGCTTGCGTGCATGTTATACTCCAGCTGCCTCATCTGACGTGATCTCGTGCTGCGCAACTCTCGCCACCGACAATCTCATTCTCGGTACCAGAATTCCACTTGAAATTCAACTTGAAATTCAACTTGAGGTAAGTAATCTGTTCTTGTGGTTTGCTCTAGGGAGGAAAGATTACAGGGACATCTCTCTAGCTAATCAACGCTGCCTGCCGCCGCTCTCCCTCTGTCGAAGGAGTTGCTTGCGAGCATGTTATAGGCTACTCCAGCAGCCTCACATGACGTGATCTCGTGCTGCGCAACTCTTGGTACCAACAATCTCATTCTCGGTACCGATGAGTGATCAACGCTGGTACCAAGGTCGGTACCTAGGGTGATTAGTGCTGCTACTGGAGTGTGAGACACTTAGTGCCCACCATCTCTTGCACCTCTGCTGGAACCATATCTGGTACCAGGCAGTAACAGTGCTATCAGGTTCATGCCTAAAGTCAAGGTGTGACTGAAATAATAATGATACTTAATGATGAAGTAATAATAATATTAATAATAACATTTATATATTTTAATATAGGTTAAAAAAAAAAAAAAAAAAAAAAACGATGCCTGGATTCCAGAACTGTTTTAATTGCAACAGTAGAATGCCAGTGAAAGATGGACATACACTGTGTGTGACATGTCTGAGCCTGATCATGCACTAGCTTTAAGGCAGGGAGAGCGGTCTCCCCTTTCTCATCACATACTCTACTGAGTAAGGTGAATAGGGCTACATGAGATAATACACCATCCTCCAGGCGTCCACGGACTCAGGTTCGATACCAGCTACTCAACCCTCTCCTCAGCAACTGTCTGAGACCTATGATGTTCTAGCAATAAAATGGCGTCTCTGGTGAAGGGGAATTTGTCCTTGGCATCCGGTCAACAGTGGTTGATGCACCAGCTGGCTGAGCGCCATACAGCGCCACTAGGGCCTGGGCACCAGGCAGCCCCATTAGGGCCCGAGCACCAGGCTGCGCCATCAGGCACAGAGCGCCAGATGGCCCCTTCAGTGCAGCCTGCAAGGGTGTCACCACAGCAGCTGTCCCCACAAGGTGCTGATAATAGTGTGGAGCTGCTATGAGTGCAAGCATCCGATAACCTTGATGCTGGATACATAGATGGCTTAACATCTCCCCATCATTCTGATTTGAGCTCAGACCTCTTCCCCCGGACTTGTCAGGGAAATGACGACTGTGTGGGAGCAACCAGAGGCGGCTACCCCTATGCGGGGGCACAGTTTGCCAACATCCACAGAGCAGACAACGTTGGTTTTTGGCAACTATTTTGCGATGGATGACTATTGCTGCTCTCGTCCTCCCTCCTACAGCTCTTGTGGGGAAGGTGGCCCTGCCGCACGTTTTCTCCCACACTCAATTGGAGGTGTGGGAAATGTGTTCTCCCAGTTCTTGGGTTGTTTCAACGGTAAGGTTTGGTTACCGGCTACAGTTCAGGCGCCGCCCACCCATGTTCAAGGGTGTTCTTGTTTCTCATCAGCCAGACCCAGAGCGGCAGCTGGCCTTACAGAGGAGATAAATACTCTGTTAAGGAAAGGAGCAATAAGGGAGTTAAGTCGCAACGAACGGCGGAGTGGCTTTTATTTGAGCTACTTCCTAGTTCCGAAACTAGATGGTGGATTCCGTGCAATACTGGACCTAAGGCCACTAAACCAGTATTTACGCCCGTTGCATTTCAAATGCTGTCACTGACCCAAATCTGTCAATCGATTCAGTGCGGGGATTGGTTCACGAGTATAGGCTTCAGAGGTGCCTATTTCCACATTGCAGTCCACCCTGCTCATCGCCAGTTTCTCCGATTGCGTTGGGAGGACAGAACTTTCGAGTTCAACGTCCTTCCCTTCGGCCTATCCCATTCACAAAATACATGGACACAGCCTTGAGCCCGCTGTGTCAGAGGGGCGTCAGAGTCAATTATCTATCTCAATTACGAATGGTTAAAATGTTTCCCAGTAGAGTCAGCAGGCAGGGCAGGACACAGCAATGGTAATGGAATACTTACAAATGTTGGGCCTGTCTCTCAATTCAGACAAGAGCCAACTGCCTCCCTCACAACAAATCACCTTCCTTGGAGTGAAACTGGACTCTGACGATGGTGGCATGTCTCTCGGATCAGGAGGTTATTGCCCTGAAACAATGCCGGGTCACAGTTCATGGGACGGAGGAATGTGCATGCTCACCAGTGTCAGAGGCTGCTGGGCCTCATGGCTGCTGCATCCTAGGTGGTACGCCTTGGCCTTCTAGATATGGGTCCAGTGCAAAGTGGTACCTGCCCAAGTACACCCAGTACTGGACAGGGGAAAATCTGTCCCTCTGCCACCTGTGTGCCTATGAGCCCTCCAATAGTGGGCCATACCCCAGAATTTGTGCAGAGGTGTACGACTAGGCAGAATCTACCAGCGCAAAGTTCTGACCACAGACGCATCGCTGTCAGGCTGGAGGGCAGTCTTGAATGATGTAGGAGCCAGAGGAGTGTTGGAAAACTGTCCACATAAATATTCTCGAGTTGAGACTGATATATCTTGCCCTCCGGCACTTTTTGCCAGTACTCCAGAACAAGAGTGTCTTAATTCGAACAGACATGTTGGCCATAGTATATGTGACCGCCAGGGAGGCCTGAGGTCCCAGGCGTTACGCAACATGGCCCGGGAACTCCTCCTCTAAGCGGGCACTCGACTCCACTCGATCAGAGCAGTGCACCTGCCGGGCACTCTGAACACAGCAGCATACCTGCTGTCAAGGATAAGCCACACCCAAGTGAATGGCGATTGCACCCTGAAACAGTGCATCTGATCTGGGTTCATTTTGGGAAGGCACACGGCGATCTTTTCGCCTCAGGGGAGTCGACCCACTGTCCACTCTGGTTTTCCTTAAACCAAGACGACGCACCACTGGGGGTGGACGATCTCCCCCCCCTCTCTCCATGATTCCTGGAGAAGACCAGGAAGGAGAACCTGAGAGTTGTCTTAATGGCTCCATTTCGCCCCCATGTGCCATGGTTTGCAGAGATTCAGACCCTCCTCTCGAGCACCCCATGGCAACTCCCATTGCGCAAGGGAGAGCGTTGTGGCACCTGACACCAGCCGCCCTAAATTTGTGGGTCTGGCCGTTAGAAGGGACACCTCCCTCGCTCGGGGGTTGTTATTCTCAGTTACAAGAACCTTGCAGTGTGCTAGGGCCCCATCGACAAAGAGCTGTGTACTCTTTAAAGATGGGCAGCCTTCAAAGCATGGTTGCGAACAGTGGCATGAGTGCCCCGGTCCTGCCCTCTAGCTTCAGTCCTGGAATTCTTGCAAAAGAAACTTGGTGAAGGCAAGTCCCCTTCAAAGCTAAAGGTTTTTCTCTCTGCAATATCCGCCTGCCATAAGCGAGTAGATGGCAAAACGCTCGGAGCTAATCCTCTGTCTATCCAATTCATGAGAGGAGCTCAAAGACTGCGCCCAAGGAGGCTTCAATCTGTGCCGCCATGGCAGTTCCACATTGTCCTCAGTGCTCTGGCGAAGCCCCCATTCGAGCCCGTTGGGGTTGGGAGTATCAACCTAAAATGGCTGTCTCAGAAGGCGATTTTTCTTCTCGCCATCACCTCAGCGAAGCGTATTGGAGAGCTACATTGAGCTGTCCCAGCATCCTGACTGCTTCCATGTTCAGCCAGAAGGCACCGGTGTGGTCCTACGCCCTAATACAGACTTTATGCCGAAGATTCTTTCAACACAGAATCTCAACCAGGCGATTGTGTTGGACTCCTACCGCCCTCCTAACTCTGAGCCACCTCATGGTCGCTCCTGAAGGGAGTCCTTTTACAAGAGGATTGCCCGGTGGCCTGCTGGGCTTCACCGTCGATCTTCACAAGGTTCTGTAACATGTTATCTCCCACATCCTTGGGAAATCGGTTCTAAGCTTGTGACAGATGGTCACATATTCGACTGTGTTTAACTTGAGTTCTGTTAACCAGTCACTCTAGCCCTGTTGGCATGTGGACATTCAATAAGGGTCTTTGACTCTTGCATTGTCCAGTGTCTTTATTCAATTGTCGTATGGTTGTCCGCCGCGACGTTTGGGCATACATATTCCAGCCCCTTGGGCTAGCCGTCTGGCAGCCTTTCTTGAGTGAAACAGAACGTTGGGTTACGGATGTAACCTTGGTTCTGTGAAGGAAAGAAAGGCTGCCAGACTTCGTCGTCGCTCTGGACTTCGCGTTCAGGATTTTTATGAGGACGAAGTATGCCGCGCTGGGACTTATATACTGTGTACAGTAGCGCGGCATACTCACGTGATGAAGTTTTGATATAAGTGTACCTCAGAACTCGCGCATGCGCGGATTATATTCCAGCCCCTTGGGCTAGCCGTCTGGCAGCCTTTCTTTCCTTCACAGAACCAAGGTTACATCCGTAACCCAACGTTTTTTAAGATGGTGCTCTTTGGTGACAGGCTTGGTTGATTTCAAAAAAGTTTTAGAAATACCAAGGCACTCATCTTCTTTGTAATTAAAATGCCTTTATTTTGTTGGGCATAGCATGATTAAAACACTTTGATGCGTTTCGGCATGAAGCCTTCGTCTACTGGATATTGAGTAGCTTTTAATTTAAAAATCCAGTAGCTCTCTCGCTGATTTAATTGTTTTAATCTATCGCCCCCTCTCATTGTTTGTGGTATATGATCAATACCTATAGCTCTTAAAATAGCTGGGTCACTGTTGTGCTGGTCTTTAAAATGCGCATTAAAATACGCAATTAGAACAAAAAATGAGAACTATCCAATGGCACGCCATTTTAATAGCTGGGTCACTGTTGTGCTGGTCTTTAAAATGGCGTGCCATTGGATAGTTCTCATTTTTTGTTCTAATTGCGTATTTTAATGCGCATTTTAAAGACCAGCACAACAGTGACCCAGCTATTTTAAGAGCTATAGGTATTGATCATATACCACAAACAATGAGAGGGGGCGATAGATTAAAACAATTAAATCAGCGAGAGAGCTACTGGATTTTTAAATTAAAAGCTACTCAATATCCAGGCTTAAATGATGAGATGGAATACTGCCACTTTTTGTAAACACTACTGTTTAAGTATATGTATTTCATGCATGTTTTTTCTGTTTTGTTGTCCAATACTCTATTATATCTGTAGAGACTGTAGAATGAGGCCCCCTGCTGCCCACAATTGATATTGTTGTCTTTCTGTGTTTTTTATGTCACCTTTGTTGAAGAGTGGTTAGCCATTGGCTAATTGGTCCCACCCTGCACACCTGAGAACACTCATGATGTCTTTTAATTATGTCTGTTTGTCACAGAAGAAACTGCACACTTCCTGACGAAGGCTTTATGCCGAAACGCGTCGAAGTATTTTAATCATGCTATGCCCAACAAAATAAAGGCATTTTAATTACAAAGAAGATGAGTGCCTTGGTATTTCTCAAACTTTTTTGAAACTTTATTGTTAATACTGAGGGAAATTAAGGTTTTCAACAGCTAGCATAAAATACACATTACACAAATCAAACATGTAATTAATTTACTTCAGCAAAAGTAAAACAAATAAGTCATATCACACCCTTACATTACATTTAGCATAATGCATTATTTAATGTGACCTTATTAAAGACTTAGTGGTGTTTCACATCAGAGTTCTCTGCGGGGAAAGTGCGGAAATAATTTTTTGTCCAGTTTCTGTGCGGAAAACTTAGTCCATTCACACCAACATCAACTTGGAAACAAGTCTTTTTTTTCTTTTCTTTTTTTGAAGAGGTGTCAAGTGGTCTGTGTGCAGTGACCTATTTAAATGTATGGTTTGAACTTGTGTTCGGTCAGGTGTGAAGGGCAGACCTGAGTACCTTGCTTGAGAAACCATGGACAGACAAAATTCTTCCTCTTTCTGTGGCCTTGATGATGTATGTACACATTATTGATGTCTTACCAGTTCATCAAACAGATATTTTTTTAAAAACTGTTTAAACAATCAACCAGAGACCTTTTTGATTGTGCTCACCATGTTGATATCAAAGAGTTTAAGACTGAAGTAGTGTATAGAGGGATGGGTGTGGGCGGAGTGCAGTGGAGAGTGTTTGAGCTCTGAAAGCAGTGGACTGGACTGTGTATTGGAGGGTACATACATTACTACATGTACATACATTACTGAATGTAATGGGGAGGGTTTGGGAGGGTTCATTGTGGTGAGGGCTTTGTGTTCTGTGCTAAGCCACTGATCTCTGTCTCCCACTTCAACACAAACTCCTGGATGTTGAGGTTGGCTCTTTGGGTCACTCTGGAAATAACCTGTTTACTATTGTTGCCTTGAAAAATGTCTGGCCCGATGTTGTTGTGAGTAACAACTCTTCCACCCAGTTCAGTAACTGCAGTGTGCATTATGGCGTTAATGATGTCCAGACCAGGATCTGTGGTGCTCAAATTAATTCCCTTGAAGATATCAGACCACACAAGGAGGCACTCTGGGAAGACAGTGTGCAGTAACTCCATTTCCCTCTTGAGGTTGGGCACAACTGATTCCCAGTTTCCTCTCACATCACCACCGTCCAGGTAGATGATGACCATGTCTGGTTGGCGAATGACCTTGTCCTCTGATCTCACCAGGTTCTTCAAGGGAAACCTCCCTTTACTGACTACTTTCCAAACCACCTCCAGCGAGCCAGTGCCGCTTCGCAGTGGAATACTTTGCTGTTTTGCCGAATCTCTGGCAAATCCACAGAAATTGTTCCCACAAATCCACACCACTCGCGCAGCCTTCTGGATACCACAGCCTGAAGAGGAAGAAACCACAATAATAACAAAATTCAATAATTAGGTTACTATTTACAGAAAATTACAGTGCTGCTTATGAGTTTATTAGTTTCGTAACAATTTTTTGAGAATATGAATGATAACACAAAACCTTTTACGTCACTCATGGTTATTGCTTGGATGAAGGCATTTATCGTCCAACAACAAGTCTTATGGGGTACTAATAACAACAGAAACTGACTAAATGAGCTTGATCATAACTTTACAAACAAATTAAGAATGTCAATTGGCTAGAAATGCACTCAGAGAGCTGTTTGATGGAACATTTTACTATGTTACACCCTATTTTTTTCCCAAGTCTTTCCGTCTTCTTTTTGTGGAGTTAGAAACTGGAATGTCAAAATACGCCCTATCCAGCAATGTCGAAGAATCTTCAAAAAAATCCTGGATTCGGATCCGGATCACCACCAAAATTTTATCACTTGTTCCTTTTTGTCATTTCCAAAAACTCCAAGTTCTATCCAAATCAGTTCATAACTTTTTGAGTTATCCTGACAGAAAAACAGACCAACAAACAGACAGACAGCCAGACAAACCAACACGACCGAAAACATAATCTCCTTGCTGGGGGTAATAATGGTACCTGTGATGGGATGATCGGTTCTATCAGTTGATGGTCCCAGCGTTTCCTTGTGGTTTGCAGGTCTCGTGGGTTCAGGAAGATGTTCTGAAAGACTCTGGGTATAGTTGTGGTCCCACTTCCATGGATCAACAAGGGCTAAGATGTTCTGCTTAAACAACTGCACACCCTCGTCAGAGAGCATGCGGCTTTCTGAGACAAAGTGCTCTGGCTGAATGTTTCCATGTGCGATCGCTGCTCCTCCAAGTTGCTTGACTATATCGCGCATTCTCAGATTGACCTCATGTCGGTTACTGGCCAGGTCAGTGCTGTGGGCATCCTCATGTCCTTGTGTTTTCCTGTGCGTCCTTGACAGGATGTCCGACCACACCAGGGCGCATTGGGGGAAGATCCGTCGGATCATGAGCAGGTGCTCCTGGATGGTCAACACCATCTCCTCCAGGTTCCCATGTGGGATGTCACAGGATGATCCAAGATGGATGATCAGCATGTCCGGATTGGGCCAGGAGAAACAGACATCCAGCAGATGCTGAATGACCTTGGATAAGGTCACACCCTTTAACGGTATCCAGTAAGGTTTCCAAACAAGGCCATTTTCAACCGGGCGCATAAACATATGCTTTTGGATGGATATCAACACTCCAGAGTCCCCAATAATCCAGACCCTTTTGGCTATAGTTTTTCGAATCTTCAGTTTAATCTTCAGGTCTTTAAGTTGTTGTTCTGCATGATTGGAAAAGAAAACAATAATTGAAGAACATGACTATCACATGTGTTGCTCGAGGTTCCTTCAGCTATGGATGAAGGTAGAGGAGACGACCAACATTATATGGGATTAAATCTTATTACTGATTGGAAGACAAATCGCTACAGCTAACCCTTAACATCAATAATAACTTTAACAATAATACTACTACTGATAACAATCATCATCATCATCATTATTGCCGTTGTCATCATCACCACCACCACCACCATCATCATCATAGCATCGGTTTTGTTTTTGACAAGTGCCCCTCTGTGTTAAAAACTCTGTGTGGAGTACTGTACCTGTGGTGTGACGCAGTGTTGGGCTAACTGCAAATTTAGCCAGCTTGGCCTCCAATGCCGTCTTCTGTGCCTCCAGAGCCTCCCGCTTTTCCGCCAATACTGCACGCGCCCCCGCCGAAGCAGCCCCTCTCGCCTCCTCTCTGGACCATCTTGCGTCATCCGGAGACTGTTTCGGTTCCTCTGTAGACTGCCTTGACACCTCTGTGAACTGTTTTTCCATCTCCATAGACCGTTTTGCCTCCTCTGTAGGTAATTTTCTCTCCTCTGTAGAACGTTTTGCCTCCCTATACTTTTCCTCTCCGACCTGTTGCTGCTGAAATCAAACAAAACCACTGTCATGACCAAGTTGCTCTTGATGAAAGCATTAGATGAAGGTAGTGTAATACAAAGTAACTTATAGATAGACAGATAGACAGATAGACATTTGAGACAAGCCTTGTTGCTCTCCTTGTCAGAGGTGGCTTTGGCTGTTGGGAGAATTACTTTTTCACACAGGCTCATGCAGGTTGTATGGCATTATTCTCTTAGCAAATGGACTAATCACTGAAAAATGGCATTGTATGTTTTCTTGGGTCTTGGAGCTGCATTACGCAACATTCAGGCTCATGAGATTTGAGACAACTTTATTAAAAATATTTGTTTGTTTGAGATGAATGAACATATTCTAATGAAAGATGAGGGTCTTAGTGTTTAAATGCATCTTATGCATGTTTTTATGTGCTTCAGAAGCTCAGATATTTAGGTTCTTATAGGTTGAGGGTAGGTTTTCATAAAAAGGGCTCAGGCATTCAGCACCATTTTTTGCAGGTGCCTTAGGCATCAATGGGTTAAGCTCCTGCTCACACTGCACAAGGAAAGTTCATATCTCACGACTCACGTCCTCACACTATACGAGCCGACGGTCGGATGCGAGCAGAATGGTCCAACTGTGCGACACAACACGCGTGTTTCCCGGGGCTACAGAGGAGGGATCATGCGCACCTGAGGTGGAGATGAGGACGCGATCAAGAGCGAATTAACTTGTGCATGTGTAGTGTCAAATCGGGTCGTAGCACTGTTTTAAGCCGGGCATACACTGTACGATATTTTCACTCGTGAGTATTAAGATCCTGCTCACACTGAACGATGGAATTTCACTATTTAAAAGTTCACATCTCACGACTGGACGAATGTCAATATCAATATCATTGCTGCTCCCGTCATGGGTTTGGATAACTCCGTCACACCGTACTGCTCCATATCAACATGGACATATAATCCTCCACTGCACTTTTGTTGTTGTACTTTTGTTGAGTCTCTGAACGTCTTTGTATATGTTTATTTTGTGTTTGTTTTATGTTATATGGTCTGTAAAGCGTCTTTGAGAGTCAAGAAAAGTGCTACACAAAATCGATGTATTATTATTATTATTATTATTATTATTATTATTATTATTATTATTATTATTATGGCAATAGTGCCAACCTTAGCCTCAGTCATTCTAAAATCCATAACCATCTCCTCTAGTTGGTGATATTAGGCATTATAAGTACAGGGTGCTAAAAAGGGAATAAAACAACATACAGCAGTTTCATGACAACATTGTGGTGAATGGTAATTTTCAGAATGGCATCCAAGCCTAGTTCGCAATGGGTTTACCTCTGTAGGCAATGAGGTAGAACAAGGTTTTCCTTTGGGGTTGGGGTGACTGTTGGTAGCTTTAGGAGAAATGCCAGCCGATGAGTCATCAGGAATAGTGGAGGTGAATCTAGAAGGCTTTGCCCCTTCTGAAGAGCACATCACCTCCACAGACCGCTTTGCCCCGATTGGCTGATTAACCACCTCTGTGGACCGGTTTTCCACAATTGGCTGATTCACCACCTCGGTGGACCGGCTTGCCAGCATTGGCTGATTCACCACGTCTGTGGACCGCTTTGACCCCATTGGCTGTTTCAGCATCTCTGTGGACTGGCTGGCCACCATTGTGTCCTCTGTAGGCTGTTTGGCGTTGTCTGTAGTGCACTTTACCTCCTCCGTGTCCTGGTCCATGACCTTGGCCTCAGTGACCTGCTGCTGCAACCAGACAGAGGCAGAGTCATGACCAAGTTGCCAAGAGCATACAGACCATATAACATAAAACAAACACAAAATAAACAGATACAAAGACATACAGAAACTCAACAAAAGTACGACAAAATCGATGTATTATTATTATTATTATTATTATTATGGCAATAGTGCCAAGTTTATCCCCAGTCATTCTAAAATCCATAACCATCTTCTCGTCTAGGCAATATTAAGCATTATAAGTACAGGGTGTTAAAGTGGTGGTTCGCTATTTTAGACATTAAACCCTGTTTGTGTGACTTCTGGGGTAGAGTAGAGATGTTCTCATCACAATTTTGACATTTGGTGCTGAACGGAGCATTTGGGTATCCAAGACTGCAGCCCCCCCACCTTTACATTGACTCCAATAGAGCACTCAAGCAATCGATTATAAAATGGCATTAAACTTTCGTTCGAGAAGACATGGAACTCACCGTGTGGTCAGTGGTAGACAGCGATAAATTGACCCGAAAATTGCAGCGAAATATGCCTTCTAACTGTTGTTTAGCATTTTGCGGACCTATTATTCCCCAGACGCCGTTGAATAGCAGTAGACATCCTGCCAGTAGGTAGCGATAGTGTGTTGCTTGTGTAGACATCAAGGAGCGAGGAAGAGCGGTTATCTTTGAGCGGGACTGGCTACAAAAACTACAGCTTGCATACAAACCATAGATAGTAACGTAAACTAACGCACCCCCATTTCCGGTCGTGCGGAGTAATACTAGTCAAACCAATACAATCAATGAAGACGGACAATAATGATAATATATCTTCTCTGGAAGCGTATTTCGCTGTGATTTTCGAGCCAACGTATCGCTGCCCACCTCTGACCACTCGGTGAGTTTCATGTTTCTGTAAACGAAAGTTTAATGCCATTTTATGATCGATTGCTTGAGTTCTTCTTTGGAGTCAATGTAAAGGTGGGGGGGCTGCAGTCTTGAATACCCAAATGCTCCGTTCAGCACCAAATGTCAAAATTGTGATGAGAACATCTCTACTTCACGCCAGAAGTGACACAAATGGGGCTTAATGTCTAAAATAGCGAACCACCACTTTAAAAAGGTAATAAAACAACATACAGCAGTTTCATGACAACATTGTGGTGAATGGTAATTTTCAGAATGGCATCCAAGCCTAGTTCGCATTGGGTTTACCTCTGTAGGCAATGAGGTAGAACAAGGTTTTCCTTTGGGGTTGGGGTGACCGTTAGTAGCTTTAGGACAAGTGGCAGTAGACGAGTCATCAGGAATAGTGGAGGTGAATCTAGAACGCTTTGCCTCTTCTGAAGAGCACATCACCTCCGCAGACCGCTTTGCCCTGATTGGCCGATTAACCACCTCCGTGGACTGGCTGGCCACCAGTGGGTGATTCACCACCTCCGTGGACTGGCTGGCCACCATTGGCTGACTCAACACCTCCGTGGACTGGCTGGCCACCATTGGCTGATTCACCACCTCTGTGGACAGGCCTGCCACCATTGGCCGATTCACCACCTCCGTGGACTGGCTGGTCACCATTGGCCGATTCACCACCTCTGCAGACCGCTTTGCCACCATTGGCTGATTCACTACGTCTGTGGACCGCTTTGACCCCATTGGTTGATTCAGCATCTCTGTGGACTGGCTGGCCACCATTGGTTGATTCAGCATCTCTGTGGACTGGCTGGCCACCATTGTGTCCTCTGTAGGCTGTTTGGCGTTGTCTGTAGTACACTTTACCTCCTCCGTGACCTGGTCCATGACCTTGGCCTTAGTGACCTGCTGCTGCAACCAGACAGAGGCAGAGTCATGACCAAGTTGCCAAGAGCATACAGAGCATATAACATAAAACAAACACAAAATAAACAGATGCAAAGACATACAGAGACTCAACAAAAGTACGACAAAATCGATGTATTATTATTATTATTATTATTATTATTATTATTATTATTAGTATTATTATTATGGCAATAGTGCCAAGATTATCCCCAGTCATTCTAAAATCCATAACCATCTTCTCGTGTTGGCAATATTAAGCATTATAAGTACAGGGTGTTAAAAAGGGAATAAAACAACATACAGCAGTTTCATGACAACATTGTGGTGAATGGTAATTTTCAGAATGTCATCCAAGCCTAGTTCGCAATGGGTTTACCTCTGTAGGCAATGAGGTAGAAGAAGGTTTTCCTTTGGGGTTGGGGTGACTGTTGGTAGCTTTAGGACAAGAGGCAGCAGATGAGTCGTCAGGAATAGTGGAGGTGAATCTAGAAGGCTTTGCCTCTTCTGAAGAGGACATCACCTCCGCAGACTGCTTAGCCCCGATTGGCTGATTAACCACCTCTGTGGACCGGCTTTCCACAATTGGCTGATTCACCACCTCTGTGGACCAGCTTGCCAGCATTGGCTGATTCACCACGTCTGTGGACCGCTTTGACCCCATTGGCTGATTCACCATCCCTGTGGACTGACTGGTCACCACTGGTTGATTCACCATCCCTTTTGACCAATTTGCCACCATTGGCTGATTCACCATCTCTGTGGACTGGCTGGCCACCATTGGCTGATTCAGCATCTCTGTGGACTGGCTGGCCACCATTGGTTGATTCACCACCTCTGTGGACTGGCTTGCCACCATTGGCTGATTCACCACCTCTGCAGACCGCTTTGACCCCATTGGCTGATTCAGCATATCTGTGGACTGTCTGGCCACCATTGGCTGATTCACCACCTCTGTGGACTGGCTTGCCACCATTGGCTGATTCACCACCTCTGCAGACCGCTTTGACCCCATTGGTTGATTCAGCATCTCTGTGGACTGGCTGGCCACCATTGTGTCCTCTGTAGGCTGTTTGGCGTTGTCTGTAGTACACTTTACCTCCTCCGTGTCCTGTTTCATGACCTTGGCCTCAGAGACCTGCTGCTGCAACCAAACAGAGGCAGAGTCATGACCAAGTTGCCAAGAGCATACAGACCATATAACATAAAACAAACACAAAATAAACAGATACAAAGACATACAGAGACTCAACAAAAGTACGACAAAATCAATGTATTATTATTATTATTATTATTATTATTATTATTATTATGGCAATAGTGCCAAGATTATCCCCAGTCATTCTAAAATCCATAACCATCTCCTCGTGTTGGCAATATTAGGCATTATAAGTACAGGGTGTTAAAAAGGGAATAAAACAACATACAGCAGTTTCATGACAACATTGTGGTGAATGGTAATTTTCAGAATGGCATCCAAGCCTAGTTCGCATTGGGTTTACCTCTGTAGGCAATGAGGTAGAAGAAGGTTTTCCTTTGGGGTTGGGGTGACCGTTGGTAGCTTTAGGACAAGTGGCAGTAGACAAGTCATCAGGAATAGTGGAGGTGAATCTAGAACGCTTTGCCTCTTCTGAAGAGCACATCACCTCCGCAGACCGCTTTGCCCTGATTGGCTGATTAACCACCTCCGTGGACTGGCTGGCCACCATTAGCTGATTCACCACCTCCGTGGACTGGCTGGGCACCATTGGCTGATTCAACACCTCCGTGGACTGGCTGGCCACCATTGGCTGATTCACCACCTCTGTGGACTGGCCTGCCACCATCGGCTGATTCACCACCTCTGCAGGCCGCTTTGCCACCATTGGCTGTTTCACCACGTCTGTGGACCGCTTTGTCACCATTGGCTGATTCACCACCTCTGTGGACTGGCTTGTCACCATTGGCCGATTCACCACCTCTGTGGACTGGCTTGCCACCATTGGTTGATTCACCATCCCTTTTGACCAATATGCCACCATTGGCTGATTCACCATCTCTGTGGACTGGCTTGCCACCATTGGTTGATTCACCATCCCTTTAAACCAATATGCCACCATTGGCTGATTCACCATCCCTTTTAACCAATTTGACCCCATTGGTTGATTCAGCATCTCTGAGGACTGGCTGGCCACCATTGTGTCCTCTGTAGGCTGTTTGGCGTTGTCTGTAGTACACTTTACCTCCTCCGTGTCCTGGTCCATGACCTTGGCCTCAGTGACCTGCTGCTGCAACCAGACAGAGGCAAAGTCATGACCAAGTTGCTGTAGCCAAGAGCATAATTAATCACTTTTTATTTTAGTCAATTTGGAACATAAATGGTTATTGGAAAATAATGGTAATCCATTGATACAGGTTTTTATTTCTCCACAATAATGTGGAATTTTGTTGTATGGCATAAGCATGTGACTTTATAATGTTGTTGAGGTTTGTGTTGAAAATCATTGGGTTAATAACAAGCAATACATTTGAAATGATAATTTTGACTCAATCTTTTTTATTTAATGAGGGTTGTCATAGTTTTATATTTGATTATAGACGGAAGAGACATAATTTTTTAAACAGCTGACAGATAATGTAAATTAACTGTTCCAGGAACGTTTTTGTTTATTCTAGCCGGTTCGGGAACGTCTATTTAATGGCGGAAATCAAAACAAAAATGTTACAATTCTGTTTCTGTTCGTAACAAACCAACTAGTTTTACCTTCTTAAGCACCAAGGTAGATAAATATTTTTCTTTAGGCTTGGGGTGACTGTTGGGAGATTTAAGATGAGTGGAAGCAGACGACTCGTCAGGAACAGGGCAGGGCTTCACCAGCTCAGGGGATCGAGTCCTCTGTTCCATACACTGCTTTGCCTCCATCACCCCTGTAGACCTCTTCGCCGTCTCCGTAGACAGTCTCACCTCCTTGGGCTTTACCTGTCCCTCACCAACCTGCTCTTGCTACAACCAAACAAAGGCAGTGTCATCACCAAGTTGCTCTGAGTAAGAGCCACAACAAAAAGTTATGTAACAATTTGTTGTTTCAATTTAAGTTATTTTATGGAGCAGACAATGGTTTTAAAATCACACAGGAGCTATATGAAATATAAAAATGCAATCCAAGCCTTCAGTGAAATGAGTTTACCTTCTTTGGCAATGAGGGGGGATGTGAGGGAGGTCTTTCCTTGTGCTTGGAGTGACTGTTGGTAGACTTAGGATGAATGGAGTCATCAAGGATGGAACAGGTGAATGAAGAAGCACAGGGCGGAGGGTGGCACTCTGGGGAACACATCTCTGAAGCGCGTTCCACTTCCAAGCTCCACTGACTCACAAATTGTTTGATGTTCAAGAAAAGCTTTTCCACAACGAGCCGTGAGAATCGGGCCCCATGATGGCGGTAGAGCTCTGGGATGAGGAGTTCATGAGTTAGGGCCATTCCACCCAGTGCTGCAACCACAGCATGCATTCTGCGATTTACCACGTCATGAATCCCGTCCTGGACCACCAGAGCTGAAGAACCTTGTTTGGAAATTTTGTTCGGCAACAGGTCTGACCAGACAATGAGGCAGTGGGGGAAGAGGTCGTGTATAAAGGTCAGGTCTCTCTCCATGGCACATTGAAGCTCCTCTGTGTCCCTCATGATGATGTCATCGTCACCCAGGTGGATGATTAGCATGTCTGGAATTGGCCAATCACAAGCAAGCAGGTGCAATAGGGGTACAAGCCCTGCCCATTTCATGGACAACTCACCCTTCCAGTACAAGCGGACGCCGGCAATAGTATGTCCCAGTTTCATGCCATATGTTGGTGAATTTGCCAAGCGGGATGCCAGATCCACAAGTCCATCGCCACAAATCCATATCGTTTCCACACTATTGGTAACAGGCCCTGGACAACACATTACACAGAATAAAGATAATGTCTCTAGAGAAACTCACATTTATCTTATATTTTAAAAGATTAAACGATACACCATCCATATAAGTGACAGCATTTGTGCAATGTTTGATGCTTAGCCTAAAAACTGTTATGGAGCAGAGAATTAACAAACAAGCAGCTAAAACGTTATTTTCAACTAAAGTAGATTTGATTCTCAAAGTGATCATATTGAAATACCCACAAACATTTTTCTTTTTACCATTCATTGACTTTGAAAGGAGATTTTCACGATAAAAGTGGGACATACCTTGTGAATGCTGAAGACTGACAGCTTTGGGAATGGCTTTATTTGCCTGATGATGATTGTCCATACATTTTGTTTGGCCTCCTGTTTCATGGTCATTTGACCTGTTGTGCTCCTTATCCATCTTGGCTCTACTGAAGAAGTCCTCCCCTTCCTGCTTAGAAGACTCTAGGTCATAGCCACTTAAAGCATTTCCGTCCTCCCCAAGAAGTCCTTCTTGAGGCTGCACTAATGTTCCCTCTTCCAAAGGCCTATTTCCATGCTGTCCTATGGCCGTTTCCATGAGTGGATTCCCATGCTCTTCTATGAAAGCTTCCACAAGCTGCTTCCCATGGCCGCCCATCTCTGGTTGTTGTGGGATTGCTTCCATAGCCTGCTTCCATTGCTCTTCTACCCCAGCTTTGACCGGCTGATTCCCATGTTCTCTTTGGGATGCTTCCATGGCCTCATTTCCATGCTCTTCTTCACTCACTTGGAAAAGGTTATACACTTGGCTGCCATGGGTGTCTACATGAGATGAAAATAATGATGGCGTTGTGCCATGAGGCTTTATTGCATCATCTACCTTACTTCCCAGCTGGTTAACTGTGGAGCTCTGGGGAAAATGAAACCCCATGGAGAGGAAAATGGTCTCAAGTTCACCAAAGGTTAGTTTAGGTACTTCACTCTTGTCCGTGCTATGTGTTCGTTCTGTTTTCTCACATTGGTCTGAACTCTTGAGGCGCTTGCTACAGGTAGGATGGCAGTCACCAGGCTTTTCTCTGTACAGATAAGTCTCCTCATCCTCTACCTCAGGCTCGCTGAAGGGCCGGTCCTTCCTGTGAGAGACTATATCCATGCCACCAATCCCAGCCCCCTTGACCTTGCTGAGGAGTTGACCCTCTATGGGTGACACCATATCAATGCCACCATAAGGTCCAGTGCCAATCCCAACCTCCTCAGCTGTTACTTCCTGCTGCTGCGATTCATGATGTAGCCCCTTGATGCTTCCTTCCATCATCGGGTTCTCATCTTCCGCATCAACCTCAAAGGGATCATACGGCTCAGCCCCACAGCTTTTTTCAGATAGGGCTGTAGTTCTATGATTGTCCATAGTGGAAGGTGTTTGTTGGAGGACAGGGAGGAAGCCGTGGGGTGGGCATTTGATTAAAATCTCTGGGGTCTTATCAGCTTGAGTTGGGCACTCACAATCAGGGGGTGTGCCCGGTGTCTTCATGGCTAGCATAGCCTTTCCTTCAGCAATCAATGCATTGAGTCTCTCCAGCTCTCTTACTTTCATCATCAGCTCTTCTTCGTCTTCTTTAGTCTCAGCTGCAGGGGATCTGTAAATGCTGATATTAGAGGTGTCGAAAGCCGGCTGTCTTTTTGTGGTTTCCTCCATCAACTTGTTCTCATCTTCCTCATCAACCTGAAATGGGTCATACAGCTCTTGACCCCTGTGGCTTTCTTCAGAAAGGGCTGCAGTTCTGGACTGGAGAAGAGTTTTATCTTGACAAAATTGCTCGTCCTTGTTCAATTGTCCGTGTGTTTGGGCTGCTGACTGCTCTTGCCCTGACCATGTGTTCTGCTCACTGCCTGCCTGCTGACAGTCATCAGTCAGGATAGCACTCTCCTCAGTCACCTCAGCCTCCCTGTGCAGCTGCTGCTCCAGACAGACACCAGTGTCCAAGTTGCCACTACCCAAATCATCAGCACCAGCCTTCTGAGTACCTACATCTTTGTCATCTACTCTGGGCGGGGGGATAGAGCTGTTATTATCCACCAAAACAGGAGTCTGACTGGGTGAGAGCTCAACATCGTTCTCCACGTTACCAAGTAAAGGTTGAGGGGTAATATCTGTGTCATTTATATCGTTAGTGCCAGGGGAGGTCGGTGGGGTACACATGGCCAGCATGGCTTTTAACTTATTAAGTGACTCAGTTAACTCTTTCAGCTCCATTTCTTTCCTGGCCAGATCCTCATCCTCATCCTCATTGGTCACCTCTGGGGCAGATGAACTTTGGCCAGACAGGGTCTTCGCTCTCTCAGTGGATAACTTTGCCGTGGGACTTGACAGGCTGGTCCTATCTCTCCTGGTGGACATCTTTGCTGTGGGACTGCTCACGGTCTTGGCTCTCTTACTAGCCATCTCTGCAGTGACACTGCTCACACTTTCGTTGCTATGGCGTTTCCTGCTGCTGGTGGCCTCACTGCTTCCTCCGTCATATCCACTTTTCCTCTCACTGCTTCCTTGGTGCAATTCACTTTGTGGAGTGTGCCGACTGCAGCTCTGTTTAGTTGTACCACCAATGTTTCGACTCGGGCTTCGGCTTCTGCTCAGACTGCGGCTTCTACTGCGACTCTGGCTATGGCTCGGACTCTGACTCCTGCTGCAGTCATCAGCGGTAGACTCTTCTTTCACAGGTACTGGAAACTTGCTGTAAAACAACATATTACACATAAATACATATGTGAAGGAGGATTGTAAATACTGCATGTTTTGTCAAATATAGTCTTGTTAAATACAAGAAAAGAAGAGAAAAGATAATTGCTGTTGTTTCAGAATTTCTGGAAAAACAGAAGATCAAAGTCAATTATTTAACTCAAGGGGTGGTGCGAAATAAATACATTTCCAGAAGTTGTGGACTGTTCCCTTAAAGAGAAAATGTAGATGACAGTACAAGTTATTTCATAATAAAACCATATATTGCATTTTACTGTCCAACTCACACAGGCTCCAAGGTGTCCATACTGACTGCAGTATCTTCCGGTGTCTTTCGTTCCGACTTTACTGTGGTGACAGCTGAAGACTTTTGTGCTGGTGTGGCCAGAGTCTTCTGGGCTGTGGCGACAGCAGCCTTCTGAGCTGGTGTGGCTGGTGGTTTTTGTGCTGGGGCGGTTACAGTCTTTGAGGCAGGGGCGGCCAGAGGCCTCTGCATTTGGGTAGTCGTAAGCTTCTCTGCTGGTGTGACAGCAGCCTTTTGTGCTGGGGTGGCTGAAGACCTCTGCGCTGGAGTGGGCGGAGGCTTCTGGGCTGCGGCAGCTGCATTCTTTTGCGCTGGGGCGTATGCAGTCTTTTGCGGTGGTTGATTGGCTGTAGGGTTTTGCGCTGGCGTGGCCGTAGGCTTTTGCACCGGGGCAGTAGGAGGGTTTTGCGCTGGTGTGGCCGTAGGCTTTTGCACCGGGGCAGTAGGAGGGTTTTGCACTGGTGTGGCCGTAGACTTTTGCGCTGGGGCAGTTGCAGCCTTTTGTGCTGGCGTAGCCGTAGGCTTTTGCATTGGCTGAGCAGTTGAAGGCTTCGATCCCGCTTGCACTGGCTGAAGAATAGAAGGAAAGCAAATGCAAACAACAAAATGAAGACTATGCAAAATTTTCCCCACATTTTACAATGCATTATTATATATGTCGTTAGCTATTACTAAAATGCAGACCTTATTTTCCTGCAATGGAAGTATACAACAACATGGTGTATCAATAATAACCATTTAAGTTATTAATCTCTTGGCACTCGCATAGCCACATAGAGTACATAGTATAGTATAGCATCTCTCCCTTACCCTGTCCTTGGGGGCAACCTCCTTGACCTTGCTGGCGGCTTGTCCGACCTTGGGCTGGTCACAATGGCTGAAGGTGACGGAGCCCTGGGGAAGCTTCATTAGCCGAACAGCTCCCTTCTGGAAGTCAGAGTAACAAGATTGAAGATATAATGAAATACATAAAATAGTTGCAATACGTGTAATTAAACAGAAACAAGGTGCACTGGACAACATGGGTTTTGGACACTGCCACTGATTGAATGAAGTCAAATATGACTACAAACATTTTGCTACGTTGTGGCCAAGCCGCTACCATGCCCATGGTCAGGGCATTACAATTAAGTTACCCAAGGGTAACTCTCCCACAACATTTTCACTTTTTTCTTTCAATCATTTTTTAAAGCATATACTGTTAATCTAAACTTCACAATCATAATGAGGACATGATACAGTCATGACACAGTCCAGTCACATTCATATTGAAATTCCACTTCCTGTTTGGAATTTAAATTCAAATTCATATTGAAATTCAATAAATGAATGGGAATGTTGGGTCTCTCTCAATTAAATTCTGTATTTTGTACAAGCCTGACGCACTATGGTGGAGAGCCATAGGGATGTGTAGCGGTGCAGAATGCTTATGTGTCAGAATGTGTTGACTATGTAAGCCCCCTTAGTCTTGAACTCTGTCTTACCTCTATAGAGGTGAACTCCACCTCGTCCATGACCTTCAACTCATCCCCACTCAGGTTCTCGTGGGAGTCGGCCTTGATACTGTTGTAGCTCTCGGACATGATCGTCAGCACTTTGTAATGGATGTCCATGACCATTCCCTGGTTCAGGAACACGAAGGGTTAAATATTAATTGTGGTTTGTGTTACACAATAGGGCACCTAAGTTTCGCCCTTCTACTTCCAATCCATGGGGCTGTAGCTCGCAAAACTTTGAGAGGGAGTGAATGCAGTAAAGCGAAATCCTCATTCCGTTTGGCATGTACTCTGGATTTGACATATGATAGCAGTGAATTTTAAAGGTTTGGATTTGTGTCGTAAGACCACTCATTTTCGGCACACAAGAAAGGTTATTTTAGATTTTGTGCGAAACTGGCTAAGAGACTACAGCGCATGCCTTAGATATTTGAAGTGAACCGAGGCTGAAGGTGCACAGCCAGCCCTACCGCTGCACCACAGCTTAAGTGTCTGCACGTCAGACATGCGAATTGTGTTGTGTAGTCCAACACACATAACTTGAAGGTATTACAAACTATTTAGCAAAAGAATTGATTGATGTATGAAGGCATGCTTAAGTCTGTTGCGGTTGAAGCGGGGAACTCTGAAACGCCTACTTGAGGATAATGGGTAATGATAAAACATGTAGTTGCAGTAATCATATCTTATGTTGCTGAAACTCATATCTTCGAGGTTTGAGGTATTTTTTGTGAAAAAAATTTGAAATGAGCTTTTTTCCAATTAGATTCTTTAAAACACTGTGCAGGAAATAGCCAAAAAAGGTACTGCAACTATGCTGCTCATTGAAAATGGGTTGGCCATCGCCAAATTTGATATTTACATGAAAGTTTAGGAAGTAATAAACAAACATTTTCTAGTATGGTCCAAGTACAGTCATTTTTGCAGCTATTTTTGGAAATTCAAAATGGCGGACCATGGAGAGGATCCCCTTTTCATGTATGAAAAGTGCAATTTTTCCCAGTCATAATGAATACTTAGAATTTGATGGTGATGGTAAGTATTCATGAAAAAGGTAACATTAGTGAATGGGCAGCATGAATTCTGGAAATAAAGAACTAAAAATCTCACACAGTGTCCCTTTAAAGGGGGAATCGTCCAGCCCTTCTCATACGTGCCACACTCCCATGGTAATGAACGAGATGGTGTTGGTCTCATGATATGCATGCAATGAACTACAGTGACACATTCTATTCTATTGCAATGTATCAATGGGCTCACCTTCTGCCTTTTCTCCTTGGTGAACTGGAAGGTGAGTGGCACCACGGCTCTGACATTGGTGGCCTTCTTTTTCCTGGTGAGCGGGTCTGTGACTAGCTGGAACTCCACACGGTCATGCTTGAACAGTGTACCGGTGAAATCCCTATTGTCAAACAGTAGTCGGCGGAACGGCCCTGACAGGTCAGAAGTGATCAAGCTATGGAATCCCTGAGAAAAAAACAACAATGGCCACATTTACATGCTGTTATTATAATTAGACAATTTTGTGGACACAGACAAGTAAGATTTTACATTTTGGCCAAAGGGAAAGGAAGATTGGAGCGCTTTTCAGAGAACAGCTCTCTTGACTCTCGCTTGCCCAGCAACATAGGGCTGCATATAGAAAGTGCATATAGATATGAAAGTGAATATAGATAGAAATGTGTATTATGTTGTTCAGCCCTTTTACTGGGAGTAATTTGGAAAATCTGGCCCTGTGACTTACACCCCTCATGTAGTGTGTGTGTGGGGGAAAAAAGTAAAGGCCTAGCCTACTCTGTTAGACCCTATTTGTCTGTGCGTAATGAAATTGTGTCAAGCAATTTCACTGTGCTCCGAAATTCTTATCTGTGCCCCTATTTTTTAATTTAGAAAAAGCTAACCATAGACCCCTACACGAAAGAGTGTGTTGTAAACAGAAATGATTCACGGTACTCTAAGCTTATTTATTTATTTTTTAAATACCCAGTGTTAATTTTGTCATCCATTTTTCAATTTAGTCTTGGTCTTGTGTCAAAGTCCATTCTTAGTCTTAGTCGTTTTTAGTCTTTCAAAAATAATTTTTGTTTTGTTATTATTTAGTCGACTAAAAGTCCTCAACATTTTTGTCTAGTTTTAGTCTAAACATTTTAGTCTTTAGTTTAAATCACAATACAATAAAACACATAAGTCCTCAACATTTTTGTCTAGTTTTAGTCTTTCACAAATAATTTTTGTTTAGTCATTATTTAGTCGACTAAAAGTCGTCAACATTTTTGTCTAGTTTTAGTCTAAACATTTTAGTCTTTAGTTTAAGTCACAATACAATAAAACACAAGGCCTTTAGTAATGTAGTCGGACTTGGTTATTGCCATTCTGTTCCAGCAGTCAATAGTGCATACAAATGTGAATATGTCGCTGGTGCTACGTATTCGTAAAGGGATTTTTAGATGCGTCCAGCATCTCTATAACAGGGTCTGTCTGTCCGTCCGTCCGTCTGAAACGCTTTCATTAAATTGTTGTCCGTCTGAAACGCTTTCATTCAATTGTTGTCCGTCTGAAACGCTTTCTTTAAATTGTTCCTTCCTGTGGCCACAAGGCGGCAGACTTGCCATTTTGGACCGTGCAAGCATAGCCTTTCTATACTAAACCTGATGCTAACGTTGGCGAAAAGTAGCCTAGCCACAGGCTAACTGACAAACGTGAGGCCAACAACTCAGCCGATCGTGATGTACGCCACAAATAGACCAATCGACCTCATATTTAGACACTACAATGTTGATTTCTGCCTTCGATTTTCATCAGTTAAGAAATCTAGCGTCGGATTAACACATTATTAAGGTAGTAAAGCGAGTTGCCGCCATGTTTGTTTTCCAGAATCACCCGGGTAGAGAGCTCACGTGCAGCATTCTGGGTAATTGAGTTTCACGTTATTAATGCACAAAATGCGTGTTTTTTAAAAAAAAATGCAGTGAGTTTTAAAAATCAAACCAACTGCCATTTGGAAGGGCAATGGTGCTTTTCGTTGCGCTCAGAGAGAGTACAGGAGAGAACGCGTCTTTCGTAATTGCTTTGCAGTCATGTGCATTTGATAAACTCTGGCACGGAAGTTCACTGCTTTGTGCCTTGACGGTGAAGCTGGTATTGAAAAAAAGTCCATAATTCACCTATAGGGTCAACCCATAAGCGCATGATTCACCCAAACGGTTTTATTTATTTATTATTTGTCGATGTTTAGATTCTTTCCCACATGCACATAATGCTGAAATGGCGTGACACTAAAGGTTGTTAGGCCTAATAAATGTCTGGTAATTTGTAATGTAGCCTACTTCATCTAGGCTATGTGAAATTTCAAATCATAGCCTATGGTTCTTTTCCAAATCCAAGAATGCCATGTCTCGCCATTTTGCTGCCTTGCTGCCTGCCACAATATTTGGAGTGTCCATGATGACCAATAAACAAAAAGTACATCCTCGGGGGGCGTTGACAGGCTAGGAGGAGGCCAGGGGGGCGTTTGGGGGGAAAAATGGCATAGTTGGAACTGGCATAGAGGGACGCATCTGTTGTCCGCCTGTCGGCCTTGTTGTTTTGTTTGAGAAGCTTCTCCCCCAATATTCGTTAAGGTCAGTCTGCTAAAAGTTACATTCAGGATTTTCTGACAGTAGGGTGCGAAAGTGGTCCAGAGCATTCATTTACTAATGACTCAAATAAGTATCGGTGGATGGATTCAGCTGTAATTAATATTTTTTTTAATCCCATAGTGTCCCTTGAAAGGTTGATTACCAATTAACAATTAATTTATAGGTTTTAGTTGTGGTTGTACCAATTTATGTCTGAGCCCCCAAAAAAGTCTACTAGTCGTTTTTAGTTTCTTTCACAAATCATTTTTGTTAGTCAGAATTTAGTTTTGTTTAGTCATTATTCAGTCGACTAAAAGTCCTCAACATTTTTGTCTAGTTTTAGTCTTTCACAGAACATTTTTGTTAGTCAGAATTTAGTCGATTAAACTCTCAAAAGGTTAGTGGACTAATATATTTAGTCTTAGTCTAGTCGACAAAATTAACACTGCACCTGACAATGTACTATACAGTACATGTCTTGGGTAAAATATTGTGTCATTTCTCAAAATATAAATGGCTAAAATGTAGGCCTATAGTTTCTCCAGGTGCCAATGACATACTGTACACATTTATTTTGCACCTGTGCACCTTTTTTGAATGAAGAAAATAATACATTAAAGGGGCTCCATGTAGGACTAAAAGTTTAAGGGAGCAATCAGCAAAAGCAAGAGGTTTTTTTCCATAATTGACATCATTGTGGACAACTGTACAACACAACACTTCCCATTTCTAACATGTGCCATCTGGTCTCAAGATCCTCAGAAGTACCGTATTTCTTATTTACAGTTCAGTCAGCATTCTGAAAGGTCTCTTCTGAACTATTGAACTTCCTTCTAAAATCATGACTTTTACAGAGCTGCACAAAAGACATTTTTACAGATTAGATTTTTTAAACAGAGATTGAGACTGGACTCAAGTCTGAGTCTGGACTCGAGTACTACGGCCCTGCTTCAGATCATTAACACCTCATTAAGTCTGGCATATTGGTAGGCCTACTGTAGACCTATATCCAATCTACCATTCATTGGTAAAATAATAGAGAAAAGCTAACTAGCATGTTGTAGCATAATTCGCCTACAACGTGACATTGCTGGGCTTTTCTAATATGAAGCGGTGCTGCACATAGATACTTGCTGCAGGCGCGCGTATTGCCTGATGTAGATTGTCATATGATGCAAACTCAGTTACAGGCAGGGAGAAAGCCAGAGAGAGGGAGTAATTAGAATGAAGAAATGTGTTGTGTCTTCTCTATATAACCAACCGTCCACACATCACTTTTTTTTAGGATTCCAAAAACTCGAAAAAAATGTTTAGTTCGCACAAAAAATGTCTGTCGGCAACCGGAACCAAAACAATGTTTTTCATAGGCCCTGTTTGATAGAATGTTTGACTATGTTACACCCTATTTGTTTTCAAGTCTTTCAGCCTTCTTTTTGTGGAGTTACAGACTGGATTGTCAAAATTTTCCCTAAATTCGTCCTATCCCACAATGCTGAAAAATCTTTTTTTAAAAATCCTGGATCCAGATCATCACCAAAATGTAATCACGTGTTCCTTTTGTCATTTCCAGCAATTCCACAAAGTGTCTTGGAAATCCATCCTTAACGTTTTGAGTTACCGTACCCTGCTGACAGACAGGCAGACAAACAAACGGACAGACAGACAAACCAATGCGACTGAAAACATCCCCTCCTTGGCGGAGGTAATTAACAATCGGATGTTTCACAATTTTGTTCAGCTCAACATAAACAAAACTGCAGTAATCATATTCAGGAAAAGGGAGAAAAGGTTTAAGATTGCCTTGAAACTAAAGCAGAGGATACGGTCAACAAACCTTGTTGTCCTTATTGACAGTGACCTACACTTTTACAGTCACATGAAAGTCATTACCAAGTCTGCATTTTATCACCTAAAACATTTTTTTAACTCAGAGGTCTCATGTCAAAACATGATCAAAACTAGAAATCAGGTAGGCCTCCCCTAAATGACCATAAAACAGCTTTAACCACTAATCAAAAACGCAGCAGCAAGGGTTCTTAAGAGAACAAAAATGATTAACCACATTACCCCAGTTTTGAGATCATTACATTGGCTCCCAGTGAGTTACTGACATTAACTCATTACATAGGATGGGACCCAGCTACCTACTGGATATGTTTCAGCTGTATGCACCAACTAGATCAACTTGTTGCCAATATCAAATACCAAAAAAGTTAAATCCAGACTCAAGATAAAGATGTTCTCAGATGCTCTCATAGTTATCCAAATCATTTATATTTGATTTTAATACTTTAACTGTGGGATTTGTGGAAGAAAGTCGAATTTAAATGGTCTCCTCTGACCTCCTCAGAGGGTGGACTTGTCAATCAGGTCCAGACGTATCAAATCAGAACAAAAGTTGTCCAAACAGATCTAAACAATGTTGTCGATTTATTTGATCAAGATGTACAACAGAGAGTATACCTACATATCAATACAATCAATACATACGTCTTGATGAAAAGCCTCTGCAAACAGCCGGGAGTTGCAACGCAGAAACCTGCCCTGAGATGCTTCTAATAGCTCACCCAAAGCAAGTGACCCAGAGGGCTTGACTTCTCTCTCTTTTTATCCTCTCCCTGGGGCACGTTTACAGCGCACCCGCTCACAAGGCACTTTTCTGTTTTTTTTCATGAGCAAACACATCCAAGTTGTTTTTAACGCATTCATGCACTTAATGCTTTAATGGACTCAAGTTTACATTTCACCATGACATGGCAGTTGCCATGTTTGTGCCACACATGTTCTTCATGGTACCTTTACATACATGTCCAAATGAGTTGTCCCACCTTACGCCAAGGCACTTGAGGTTTCCTTGGGTAGATGTGTGTGAGCGTATGTATGTGTGTAGTGAATGGTGTGAGCGTATGTGTATACATATGTGCCCCTTGTGCATCTTGCATGTGTCAGGGCTTGACATTAACTTTTTCGCTTGCAGGCCACTGTGGCTAGTAGTTCCCCCGAGTCACTAGCCATCCAGCTATTCTACTAGCCACAATTGTTACATTATCATGACACTGTACATCTAATCTCAGAAGATGAGGTGCTTAAAGCAAGAAGATGAGTGCATGTGTTTCTACATGGAAATAAAACAAATAAATAGAAATTGAGTAACTGAGCTTTTTCTTGAAATTTATACGCTTGGGGAAAAGTGCAGAATATACTGTATGCTATTCTGATATGTCATACCATAGAATAAGCTACCTGCCAAATTGGCTAGTGACACTGAAATTGTTACCAGCCACAGCCAAGTTTTACCAGCATTTGGCCGGTTGGCAGGTGCCAGTGTCAAGCCCTGGCATGTGTCTGCTGCTTGTGTGCCCTACAGACCGTGTGGGTACTTCAGGACCTCGGACAGCACCACATACTACCAGGGCAGCATCTTTTCAGTATAGGTGCCGTCTTTATCCCATGTTATAGGCCTTCTTTAATACTTGTACGACAAAGTTCTCTGTGTGTCTGTCTTTCTGTCTCTGTGTGTGTGTGATCAGAGCTTCATGTCTTACTTTGGCATGTTTGCTTAAGCGAGGGTGCCTACCGGGCTGTCACCTGTTTGCCTTTTACGTTAAGACATGCTTCACAGGACACGCTTTACATGTATCCTTGGCCATCTGCTCCTGCATTAGGAGCGTGCCTGAACTGTTTGTTTTTCATGTCAGCAAAGGCACAGGCGGCATTGTTGGGCCTACTTATACAACAGCTAGTTTTATTGCTGCACACTACACATTCACTAATCTAAATAGTCTACGTTTATTAACTAGTGCCAGAAATCACCCCCAAAACTCCCAAATATTCTAATTATTTCAAGGTACACTGTGCAGGAACTGGTCAAAAAAGGTACTGCAACTATGCTGCTCATTGAAACTGGGCTGCCTATTGCCAAATTTGATCTTTACATGAACGTTTACAAAGTAGTAAACTAATATATTTTAGTATGGCCGAAGTACAGTGATTTTTGCAGCTAAAATGCCTATTTGGCATTTTAGCTGCCATGGAGAACAGCCCACTTTTCATGCATGAAAAGTGCAATTTTCCCAATCATAATGAATACTTAGAATTTGATGGTGGTGGTAAGTATTCATGAAAAAGGTAACATTAGAGAATGGGTAGCATGACTTCTGGAAATAAACAACTAAAAATCTTACATAGTGTAACTTTAAATGTTTTCTTAATTTATTTTATGTTTTGCATCTTCCTGTTTTTATCCTTTTTTGCCAGTCATGTCCTTATTTTTCATTTCATTTGTGGTGTTCTTTTTCTTCAATGAAGGACATTGAATTGCATGTGTATATGAAATGTGCTAAACAAATAAAATTGTCTTGCCTGGCCGTGTGTGTGTGTGTGTGTGTGTGTGTGTGTGTGTGTGTGTGTGTGTGTGTGTGTGTGTGTGTGTGTGTGTGTGTGTGTGTGTGTGTGTGTGTGTGTGTGTGTGTTCACCTTTGAGGAATTAGGACGTGTCTTGATGATGACTCCATGCAGGAAGTCGGGGTCCACCTGCCATGTTCTTCCAGGAGCCACCTTCACATCTGTGGCAACCTCATCCTTTTTCTGGAACCCACACAAACACACTAGATATATCATGCAGTTATACACACACATGATACACATTATATACTACGCATGCACGCATGGCACGGATTGCACGGAAATCTGAAACCGTACGGTTGGCATGTCACTGTACGGGGCGTGTGTGCGCTGCACGGTGTGCACGGTTCAAGAAAGAAAAAGAACAGACGAAAAACAGAAACCAGCGAGGACGACAATTAAAATCATACTATTTTCAGAAGTATATAAAAGACACAGACTACATAGGATATTGAGAGTGTGGAAAGCCTGATTCTGTCAGCCAAATGAAAGGCATTGGAACACAGCATGCATGAGCTGACGACAGATCAAGTGCAAGTGCAGGTCCAGCAATCTCTCTCTCCCTCTCCGCGTTAGCCCAAGTGACTGGCCCCAGTATTTATTCTGACCAATCTAAATGAAATGAACATGACTTAACCAAAAATGACAGATTAGCAGAACAAAGTAGTCTATACCTAAGGTGACTTACACGTTACAGTAGTGTATATCAACGTGACCTTGAAGCTGGGCATTCCGGACGGCAAAAATCAACATTGAAACAGATTCATGATGGGCCGTCCTTCCTGCAATCAACTGTAGGCCTAATTATGCTGCCAGTTAAACCCTGATGGAATGATGAATGAGGACTCTGTGATGGTAACGTTAACGTTTATGTTAAGGTTAACGTTAATGTTTACTGAACCTTCCGACCATATGCTACAGGGTGAAAACTGTAACCAAAATGAAGTTTGACTGTTTTAACAGTAGACTCAGCTTCACAGAAATTTGGTGAAATATTCTTGTGAATACCTACAAAAAATCTTTTTCAACCTTTCTTTTCCTTTCAACTATTCTTCTAACTTTCGTTTTATTTTGACACTGCAAATGTGTTATAGTATGTAATATTTGAAGCTTGTTAAAATCATGTATATATGTCCTCTTTCAGTAACGTCACCTTGTTAGGTTCAAGTCAAATTCAACTTACCAATGATTACATTATAATTATAATGTGTATATTTGCATAGGCTATAATATTTCCAGTGCATTATGGGTATTCCATGTCAATTCACATGCCTTCCCCACATGACCCTCTACGATTTACCCGATATCTCACATACAGGTACTTTATGATGTCAATTGAAAGAATACCAAGTATTAGCACCCTACGTCTAACGGTTGCGGAGATGAAGCCCTCCAAAGTTGGGGTGCCACGCCCACCTTTCAAGCCTGTGAATTGCATACAAAATTTACAAGCAGATTTTGACACCTCTGATTTTAGTTTGAAGGAAGATACAGGCCTAAAAATTACAATGCCCCCTAAATATGACCCTGTCTACCAGATGATGTACTTACAAATAGCATGCCTTGATTATTTTTGGCTATATTAAGCCTTAAAAACTGAATTTGTGAAAAGCGTGATGAAGAGTCTTGCCATTTTGGGATTCCAGATCTTGGAAACTAGGTATGCTTTAGGAGTTATAATTGATTTTCCATCATATTTGGGAACTGTACAGTGTATTCCAAAAAAAGTAGGGCACTCAGACTTTTAATGATGGAATAGGAGGGACTCAAAAACAGCTTTTGACAAAATGACCTTACAGTACCCTCTACTTCAGGCCTCAAATTAACCAAGTGGGCACTTGATGACTGGAACGCCCTTTTAACCCCATGTACAGTAGCACTGTATTAAACATTCAAGCTTGGAAAAACTTTGTTTTTCAAAGTTCTTCATATTAATCTTGGCCTTCAAAGTATATGTTTTTGTCTATGTCTTATCACAGTGTCTGTTTTGTCTGCTGCCATCTTCTGGTCAAAAAGCGCAAAAACGGTGTAATGTAAGAAAACAAAAGGGGCTGTAAAATCTTGCCCATAATTTACCAATAAAGTAGCCTAGAAATCTAGACGCCCCTAGGGGTTAAGCTCGCTAGGCTACCAATAAAGCACTTTAATTCTACAGTATATTGCTATATATTAATTTTGATTTTAACGAGCATTATGCAGAATGTTCAATCATGATTATATTTCTACCAGGACACCCCCACCCCCATGGTAGAAATGTAGTGCAGGGTGTGGCCATCTTGGGACTGGCATCATGATTGAGCATTAAGCAGTCAAATTATTTAAACTATAAATATTCATCATGCTTGTTAAAATCATAATTGGTATATAGCAATATACTGTATAATAATTACAGTGCTTTATTGATAAATTATGGGCAAGATTTTCCAGCCCCTTTTGTTTTCCTACATTACGCTGTTGTTACTTTTCTAGACCAGCAGATGGCCGCAGACAAAACAGACACTGTGATAAGATATAGAGAAAAACATATACTTTGAAGGCCAAGATTAATATGAAGAACTTTGAAAAACAAAGTTTTTTTAAGCTTGAATGTTTGATACAGTGCTACTGTACATGGGGTTAAAAGGGCGTTCCAGTCATCAAGTGCCCACATGGTTAATTTGAGGCCTGAAGTAGAGGGTACTGTAAGGTCATTTTGTCCCAATATTTGTTAAAGTCTGAGCGCCCCACATTTTTTGGAATACACTGTACAGTTCCCAAATATGATGGAAAATCAATTATAACTCCCAACACATACCTAGTTTCCAAGATCTGGAACCCTAAAATGGCAAGACTCTTCAACACGCGTTTCCCAAATTCAGTTTTTAAGGCTTAATATAACCAAAAATAATCAAGGCATGCCATCTGTAAGTACAGCATCTGGTAGACAGGGTTATATGGTATCTTGGAACGACATCTTGGAAAAATTCCAATCAGGCTTTAGAGCTAACCATAGCACTGAAACAGCACTAATCAAAATAATAAGTGATCTTAGGCTCAGCACTGCTGCTAACAAAGTATCAGCACTTGTACTCCTCGACCTCAGTGCAGCCTTTGACACGATAGACCATAACATACTAATTGACCGCCTTGAATCTTGGGTAGGACTGTCCGGCCACGTCTTAAAGTGGTTCAAAACATATATTACAGGAAGGCAGTTTTTTTGTCACCATCGGAGAATACGTCTCCAACAAGTATGATGTGCCTTTTGGAGTTGCTCAGGGTAGTTACTTGGGTCCTCTCCTCTTCTCTCTCTATATGTTGCCCTGAGCTCCATCATCAGAGAGCACAATGTTGATGTTCATAGCTATGCCGATGACACACAATTATATATCTCTGTTGAGCCTAGCCAAACCACTGCCATTCATGCCTTGACTAAATGCATGTCTGCCATCACAGATTGGATTAACAGTAACTTCTTAAAATTAAATGAGGATACAACTGAAGTGTTGCTCATTGGGCCTAAGAAAAAACGTGCAGAACTCCACTCAAGCCTAGGTGACCTAAGCATGCACATTAAAGATAAGGTGACTAGCCTAGGTGTGGTCATAGACTCGGATTTGAGCTTTGAGCCTCACATCAACAAGATAACAAAATCTGCTTTTTTCCATCTTAGAAATGTCAACAAAGTGCGCGGCTTGGCCCCCCGACAAGACGCCGAAAAACGTACTCATGCCTTTGTCACCAGTAGGCCAGACTACTGTAATGCTCTCTTCTCTGGTCTGCCAAAAAAAATTAATTGACAAATTGCAACTCATTCAAAATTCTGCCGCAAGAATCCTAACAAGAACCAGCATGAGAGAGCACATCACTCCTGTCTTGGCAGACCTGCACTGGTTACCTGTCTCATACAGAATCGACTTTAAAGGGACACTCCACCCATTTTGCATTAGGCTTTCCATTGATAGACACCCAGTCATACTTTTGAATGGTCTTTCAAAAATCTCTCAATTCCCCCTGAGATTGGAGAAATCCACATTTATCTCTTAACACTTCCTATGTCAATGATGTAAAAATGGTCATTTTGCATCATCGACATAGGAAGTGTAAGAGAGGTGGATTTCTGTTGAGACTACAAGCCTTTTTCCCACCTTTTCAACCCCGCCCATAGGGGGTTGGACCTAATGCTCTAACAGACCTATCACAGATCAGTGTCCCAGTGCTTTTGAAATCACTGGCATTGAGGCTCCAGTAAGCAGTGTTGCCAGATTGGGCTGTTTCCCACCCAATTGGGCTGCTTGGGATGGCTGTCTGCGGGTAAAAATGCCTTTT
Source organism: Engraulis encrasicolus (assembly GCF_034702125.1). Lineage (NCBI taxonomy): Eukaryota > Metazoa > Chordata > Actinopteri > Clupeiformes > Engraulidae > Engraulis > Engraulis encrasicolus. The sequence continues at coordinate 14,171,697 of NC_085880.1, read as the reverse complement.
ACAGGAAAACTCGCCCAATCTTTCCCATCGACATCAATAGAATTGGGCGGGATTTAGTGCTTCCAGGCGGGTTTTGAGCATTTTTTGGGCTGGAAATCATCAGCCTCATCTGGCAACACTGCCAGTAAGTCACTGGCATAGCTGGAAAGGAGAAGCTGGAGCACACTGCAGCTTATTTTTCAAGACTTTATTTTGTGCACACACCCGACCAACGTTTCGGTGTTGCTACACCTTCTTCAGAGTCAAATGATAGCAAGAGAGAGACACACATTTCAGGACTTAACATTCACAGGTGATCCCACTTGGTTTGGCTAAATTGGTCTCATCTCATTGCAGGTAATTGGCCCCACCCCCCAACACCAGGACAAGATTGCAGACAAGGAGGAGACAGAGAGGCTTTGTGGAAAGGCATTTTGGATTCATACTCTAAATTCAGTGGAGCCTCAGGGCATAAATGAGGAACACAATATGTCTTGCTCTCTGTAACAAATTGTTCCAGCATCGCGGCTGTGGTCTTCTAATAATTGTAGCTGTGGTTTTATTGACAATGTTCTTTGTGTATTGTTTTTTTTTCACTTTTTTATTTTGTTTTGGGAAGTTGGCAAGCTGTCTAATTGTCTACAATCTTGTCCTGGTGTTGGGGGGTGGGGTCAATTACCTGCAATGAGATCAGACCAATTTAGCCAAACCAATTAGGATCACCTGTGAATGTCAAGTCTTGAAATGTGTGTCTCTCTCTTGCTATCATTTGACTCTGAAGAAGGTGTAGCAACACAGAAACGTTGGTCGCGTGTGTGCACAAAATAAAGTCTTGAAAACTAAGCTGCAGTGTGCTCCAGCTTCTCCTTTCCAGCTATGCCAGTGACTTACTGCCCAGGTGAAAAAGTGGTTCAATTTAGTACAATAAAAGCACGACTGAAGTGTACTTAGCATGTTAAAAGCGCACTCACACTTTTTGTGCTAAGAAAAAGTATGTTTACAATATGCTTATTTAAAGTGTACTTAAAATTAGATGTAATTAAGTTGCTCTCAAAGAAAGTACACTTTGCGAACCATACATAAAGTGCACTTAGAAGATGTTTGGCTAAAGTGTATTTAGAGGAATATACTAATAGTGTTCTAATAGTGAACTTACTAAAAGTGTATTTTTTAATAACATATTGCAATTGCACTTTTTTTAAGTGCACTTTGATTATACTTCACCCAAGTGACTTCGAAGTGTGATTTTCTATAGTGCGCTTTAAAGTAAATCACTTTAACATATTGGAAGTATACTTTTTCTAAGTGCACCATGATTGTGCTTCATCCAAATATATTCAAAGTGTGCTTACACAAAGTGCATTTACCCATCATGCATCATCATGCATGTACCATCATGCAATGCACTTCTTGGAGCTAAATTTCTCAAACAGAAATCCATTAACCTCTAAGGAATATCCTTGGTTTGCATGAAAATATTACTCATTGTTATATTCTGCATTCATTGTAGGAGTTTTAACATTTTAAAGTGGTACACAAAAAATGGCCATGTTCCCACCGTCATTATGATGGTCACGTATATGTTCTGGTATATATAGACTCACACTTCCCATGATGTCATGGTGAGAGGTGAGTTGGAACTAGTTGTTCAAACAAAGAATCAAGGGTCACCATTTGTGATCAATTCAAATGATCAACTACAGGAAGGTGGAACAAGAATGAAATAAAGTGAAATGTGTATCTGAAATCTCTGTAACAACGCAATGATTGTAAATGTCAGTCGTGCTAGGCATGCATACTGTATCACTACTGTGACATGTGGCTGTCTGTAATGTACAAGCTCTGAGAACCAGCATGGATTGTAGTATTACACTTATATTATTCGTTGTATTTGGGAGTGTACTGTAAATATACTTCAAGCATACCTGTAATATATTTAAAATAATTAATATGATATACTTTTTACATACTTAAAATGTTCCAATGTAGTCCAAAGAAGCATGAAGTTAATATACTTTTATTGTACTTCTAGTAACAATAATATGTTATAGAAGTGTACTCAAGCACACTTAATGCCATACGAATGCATGAAAAGCGTGTTTGGAGCATACTTTCAAAAGTATGCTTGTAGTGCACTTAAAGTTGTCCAAAAGCGGTGCCAATTTAGCATCCTCAGTGTGCTGCAAGTGTGCTGAAGTACTGCTTTAGTAGTGCTTCAGCGCACTAATAGTGCAATGAAGCGCACTTTAAATCGCCGAAAATAGTACACTTTGTACTAAGTACGGTCAAAAAAAGTACACTTTAAGTATATGGGTTTTTCACCTGGGTGGCAGTGTTGCCAGATGAGGCTGATGATTTCCAGTGATGTCTGTCCCACTGTGATGCACCTGCAAGCAGGGTTGCCAGATGAGGCTGATGATTTCCAGCCCAAAAAATGCTCAAAACCAGCTTAGAAGCTCAAAATCCCGCCCAATTCTATTGATTTCTATGGCTAAAATTGGGCGGGTTTTTCTGCTAAATGCCATTTTTACCCGCACACGACCATCCTAAGCAGCCCAATTGGCGGGAAACAGCCCAATCTGGCAACACTGCCTGCAAGCTGAGGGAGGGATGATGCATAGAGTCCCAAATACCTGGGTGTGGCCTGTGGAACTTGAGCATTGCAGTGCATTATGGGGATTGTTGTCACAAATCCACAAGCACTAAAAAGTCATTTTCTGCCTTTTCTTGGCCAAGAAGGCACCAAATTAGAAATGTATATTACTATTCTATTATACATATGACCCACTTTCAGTAACATATTCATGTCTCCACCGGTGGAATGCCCCTTTAAGATTCTGCTGACAGTATTTAGAGCATTAAATGGACTTGCCCCTAGTTATATCTCTGACATGCGCTCTTTTTATGCCCCTGCTCGAGCTCTGAGATGAGGTCCACTGACGCCAAGCTGCTAAGGACCCCCACTCCCCCGCAAAAGAAGATCGGTGACGCCGCGTTCGGTTGCTATGCGCCCAAGAGATGGAACGCCCTCCCCATCGAGATCCGATCAGCCAGCTCCGTCGACTCCTTCAAGAAGCAGCTGAAGACCCACCTCTTCATCCTTGCCAACTCCTAGCTGCCAAGGCGTCACAGTGTCCCAGCTGCCGCAGCGTCCTTACTGCTCACAACCAGCCCTGGCAGGGTGCTCCCCTAGGTGGCCGCTGGTCTCTGCCTGAGGTTTCTTCCTGACTATAGGGTTTTTTTTCTCAGACCTCACTGAGCTTTTTTCCCCCCCTACAAACTATGATTCAAGCGAAAGGGAGTTTTTCCTCACCCCTGATGCCACCAGGGGCCGCATCTGAGCGCCCAATCTCTGTGTGACTATCTATGACTTATGCTAGGCCCAGCCACTATGGACCTTACGCATCTAAGAATCCTGGTCCTAACCTACGTTGACCTTATGACTCTACATCTATCTCTTCTTCCTCTGCCTTCCTGCTATTTCTGCCTCTCCTCTATACCTCTCCTTTTAAATCCATCTCTAACAATGATGTTTTTTCCCCCCATATGTTAAGCACTTTGAGTTACATACCTTGTATGATACAGTGCTATACAAATACAATTATTATTATTATTATTATTATTATTATTATTATTATTATTATTATTATTATATTGAGGGGCCATGGTGATTTTTAGCAGGGCTTCGAACCGGTTCAAGGAACGAAAACGAAAACCAGGAACTTTTTGTATTTTACAGAGAACAGAAACGAAACCGGAAACGTTATTATTTTTTATGTTCTGGAACGGGAACACTTATTTAAAAATAATGGTAACCAGTTAATACCGATTAATACCGTTCCTCAAACAAAAAAAATAAGTCATTATTTTCCTGCGCACGTTACCATGATGGCTGAGGTTCACGTCCTGTGTGACATCAGACATTCTCTGACTGAATGGAGAGAGAGCTTTAGATTACAAAGTCTTCACTCCACATCTTAATTAAGAGAAACCACTGTCATACAAAAGGACAGAGTTTGCATTGCATTATTGTAAAACATTGCAGGGAAGCGCGTGTAAAGCGCACCGACAATGTTCGGCGTTATTGGGCATCCATGGCCGCTTCAAATACAAACTCACAATGTCCATCATATTGCTCCTCGTGACCCAAGTCAGCGTGGAGTGCACATTTTCATCATTGAGGTTTATTCTCTGCTTCTCCGCTTAGGTCGTCAGTGAAGGACAAAATTCTGGAGGATATTCTTTTCATCCGCTTGAATAAACAGTTTTGAATGTAGGCTGACTCATTTGCACTTCCGTCTTTCTTGGTTAACGTCAGTTAGGCCTATGGGGAGTAATCAGCTGACAGGAACGAAATTAACCGTTCCGAGAACAATATTTTTTGGTTCTAACCGGTTCGGGAACGTCAATTTATTGGTGGAACTCAGAACCGAAAACGTTATAATTCCGTTTCTGTTCGGAACGGAACGTTTGGAAAAAAATAACGGTTCAAAGCCCTGTTTTTAGGCCTGTATCTTCCTTCAAACTAAAACCAGAGGTGTCAAAATCTGCTTGTAAATTTTGTATGCAATTCACAGGCTTGAAAAGTGGGCATGGCACCCCAACTTTGGAGGGCTTAATCTCTGCAACCGTTGGACGTAGGGCGCTTATACTTGGTACTCTTTCAATTGACATCAAAAGGTACCTGTATGTGAGATATCGGGTAAATCGGAGAGGGTCACCTGGGGAGATTCTAGGGAATCATGTGAATTGACATGGCATGACCCCTTATGAGTGATTCTCTAATTTGCCTACACTTTTAAGTCCGTGGATTTTATTTGGCAATTCCATTAACTATTAACTGCATCCAATGATGTTTTGGACATTAGAAAATATTTATCTTTCATATAATACAGAAAGTGTAGACATAGCATTATTTCCCTCAGCAAGAATGAATATTTAATACTGGTTTTGGGCGTTTTCATGCCGTCCTGTTTTCCAAATGTCAGATTCAGTCTTCATATTAGCATGTAAAGAAACTTGTTTTGCCCAAGACGATTGCAAATGTTGATTCACAGTAATCATCACAATATGACAAAACTGTCAGAAAGACCACTGTCCTTTCCATTATACATGAAATTTGCCATTTTGTGTGTGTCCACGAAAACTGTGTTAACCGTGTCACGGTCTGAAACCTCCTCCATAAATCAGTAATGGTTTGGTCTTAGGCCATACGAATAACATCACGTGATGTCATAACCTCTTTGGCAGGATACGGGAAGACTTTTTGGTAAATTTTGAGCTCCATCCTTCCATAATTTAATCCATTCTTTTTCATGTTCTCATAGCGGGAAAATTGCCTGTCAACAGTGTTATCAACATATTCATAAGAATCTGAATTAGAAATCACATGTAGAAAAACACAGATAAAGCATACAGATACATGAATTGATTAAGGTGTTGTGGTGGAACTTCTGAGGTCCTCAGTTAGCACAACACCATAAAAATGTCTGAAATGTCAACGGTGTTACCGTCAATGGTGTTACAATTAAGTATGACAGTCAGGGTTGCCAGATGAGGCTGATGATTTCCAGCCCAAAAAATAATCAAAATCCGCCCTAAAAACCCGCCCAATTCTATTGATTTATATGGCAGTGGGAAGGTTTTTCTGATAGATGCCATTTTTACCTGCACACGGCCATCCTAAGCAGCCCAATTGGGCGAGAACCAGCCCAATCTGGCAACACTGATGACAGTTGAGGAGGAGTATGTTTTTGCCAATTTATATCCATATTGACAGACAAACAAACAAAATAATTTGTGTTCTAGGGAGATGGGTTTGTCTGCTCTGTTTTTTTTCTCCTAAAAAAGTGCCGACTTGTTCCCCTGCACTGTTGACCGTAACACAGTTGAGTTACACCGTTGACTGTTTTGAAAGTGTTTTTGTGCTATTGATCCCTTATGTGTTGGAAAAATCCTATGAACATACACTAGGGATTATCTCTGGAGAAGGAAGTCTTGTGTAAGGAGGGTGACTATATTCAAATCAGACGTTACAGGGATTTATGATGAAAAATGTGTCAGTCTGTATCACACTGACTCATAAAATCCTACTTATGAAGCTCAACAATCACATTTTCTATATCAGTTGCACAGATTAATGACAACATTACTGCTAAGGGACATAAGCATTTTCAAACATATATTGTTTCAACTCTGTAATATTTTTATATATGTTTGAAATGACATAGTATTTGTCCATAACACTGTTGACAAAATAATTAAGCAAATGTTCGCTTTCATTAGAGTATTTATCAAATGATTTAAGATTAAGCTTGGCAATTTGTTTGTTTGGAAACTTAAATATATACACTATGTAAACATCTAGGTCATTTAGTTGAAAAAAATACTGATAATTGACATTTTGCTTTTGCCAAAAGCGTAGGGAAATCGTAGAATCACTCTTATACATTTTAGGCTATTTAAAGAATTTATTTAGTAAACGCACACTGTGTGAGGTGCGCACGGCGGTAGATAGTAAACTTTATGAAAACAATGGTCGTCGCACACTCTGATGAAGGCGTAAGCCGAAACATTGGTATCATTAAATGTACTGCATGAAGCTCTGAGTGTACAATGACCACTGTTTACATAAAGGCTATTTAAAGAGAAAAAAAAGACCCAGAACCGTACAAAACCGAAAACCGTGACCTTGATACTGTGATATGGACTGAATCGTGAGTTTTGTGAATCATGCCACCCTTGACGCACTGGCACACGCACACGCACTGTTAGGAGTAACATGAAGTAAGTATCTCTACTCTACCCACACAACAATGCTGTGCCATCAGTGCTGATAATTACAAAAATAAAAAGTGAAAAACAGATGTTGGATAGAACAATTCCACTGACCTGCTTGAAGACGGTGAAGTGCACCTTGACACCAGGGATGAGGAACTTGCGGCGGCCATAGAAGGATTTGAAGTTGAAGGGAAAACTCTTCAGGTCATCCCGCTGGATGATCCCCTTTGTCTCCTGCATGAGGACATACATGACATGTTGGGCCATGCAATGTTCTTTGAGGACTTTGAATCCCAAAGCTGCACTGTTGCATTGGCCATGGAGGTTATTTGTGAACATGTGTAAAGCTGTACCACACAACCTGTAAGGTCGGCTGCAGCAACCATGCACATTTGCCTTTCACAGCGTCGGAAATTCGGTCACCATTTTTTCAGACCCGTTAGGTCTTCATGGGTTAAGGAACAATATTGCAAGGCTACACTGCTGCATGCCCTGTGACCGTGGTGGGTTATTGGTGAACTTAAGTAGATGGAAACTTGCACAAAACCTGAGAGCCAATTTGTGAGAGGCAATGCAAGCTACTGACGTAGTAGTTCCTGGACAAATGGCTCGTTCAAAATGTCGAGAATCCCAAGAATCCCGACCTAAAACTTGGGGAAAGTGGGCGTGAACATTTGGTGACGCAATGTCAGATCGATATTTCTCGAGGTTGATCTCAGGCGGAAGTATATAACAACGAGTTCCCGAGCTAATGTTTTGTGTGACGACACACGCATCATCAACATGGCACCCATGCATGCAACTGGCATGTAAACAGTATCATAAATGCTAAAATATAATCTTGTAATCACTATCAACAACACCAATTCATGTCATTCAATTGCAGATGCACATATGTCAGTAATGCTGGTCTCTGACTGTTTAATTTAGCCTACTTAAGCTAAAATGATATGTCGTGGATGTGGGGCCTCAAGTGGAGGTGAAAAAAAGAAAAGAGGACCAAAACAAAACACGCATGACTCCCGGCTGTTCCGGGATCTGTGCCTTTCATGCGCCAAAGTCCAGAGCTTGTTTTCTCACGTGATTAGTGTCGTCAGCTGTCTCAAGAGGTCCCGAGCCTGTGAAGGCACCAAAAGTACTCTCCTACCATATTCGACAAAGAGGCTGAGGCGAAGTACGTCTTCAGCAAGTCCTGTATAATCGGTTCTCATTCTTGTAACTGAAACGGAAACATGTTTGCCTTAGGCTACTAGTAGCATGCAATGAATGTGGGGCTGCCTGGTACACTGTATAATCGAAACGCATTGGAAAATCGGTCATGTGACAATTTAGCAAAAGAGGTTGCTGTTCATAATGTTTAGAGTAAAGATTATCACATCAAAAATTAATTTAACCTAATATGTTCATAGATATTGACAATAGGGATGGGCATAATTAACCGATTAACCGATGATTGATCATTAAACATTTAGTCGAAGAAATTAATTTTCGCAGACGAACCGTTAAACAAAAACAAAAACTTGAATGTAGGTCATTAGTGCACGTCCTCAATGCAATGCATTTCGCTGTTACACCTACACAATTTGGGCAGCAGGGGGCAATATCTCACCATCACCATACCCTGGCTTGACTTGTTTGTTACATGCGAGCTTCCATAGAGCGGGCTTTGCCTAACCATGAAGAGGTCTCGGCGAAGTGTGGCGTGGGACCATTTTCGGTTAGAAAATGACAAAGTGTACTGTAATTACTGCAATGTGAATTATAAATACAGTTAATCGACAACGACCATGATGTATCACTTGAACACCGCGCATCCCAGCCTTGTAAAAGACGGCGGTGATTCAGCTCAACCTAGCCTCGCCTCGATGTCTGCACCGTTATGTGCCTTCGTTGTTGGCTCGCAACTTGAAGCCTCCCTCGTTTGCGCATTGCGCACCAATTCAGGTTTAACTTTTATTATTAATCACTTGACACTTGTGTTGTTAATAAAACAAATCCTCGAAGAAAAACATGATGTTTTTGATGTATTTTTGTTATACAGGAGTATAGGGCATGGTGGGCCTAAAAGTGCGCTGTTTTTAATATAAAATTGTTAATGGTTAACCGATTATTAATCATTAATTCTCCAGATGCTCGCTAACTTCAGATATGCAGTGGGCACATTGACAGTAAATAGAATGGACGCCAAATCAACGCTATTTGCCATTCAACGCTATTTGCCATTCAACGCTTTGAAGCCAGATTTGGGAACATTCCAACTTACATTCCACCTTAGCAACGCCAAACGCAGGTGCTGATTGGACAACAACAAGACTTCTAACGGTCAATCAAACAATGTTCTGATGCTCATTGGTCAATTTAACTTTTAATATCTCTCTAAAACAAAACATCACCACAAAAAATCACCACCCTGGTAAGTTGGAGAGCAAGGGGACCTACTAGTTGAGCGAAAAATTATCCCCCTGGAGTGGCATTTAAGGGAGATACAGGGTTTTATGTCTCTCATAGGAATGAATGGGATTTGGACATTTTTTGGTCTTTTTGGGTCCAACCTTGGCTCCAACTTGGCTTCAACAATGAAATAGAATTTTGGCCTCCATTCTATTTACTCTCAATGAGTGGGCACCATAGACACGGGCATTCCTGGCGATGTCATCAGTCCAGTCAGTAGTTTAATGTCTTGTAACAACAAACATCTCCTATACTTCTGGAACAACCTCTTCCCTGTCAAAATAGCATAAGAAGTGTTCGTTTCCGAATCTCTATTTTTTTAATTAACGTACACGCTAACGGCAGTTTTTCTCTCTTTAGTGTCTGCATTGTCAGCCAGTATTACATACAGCCTCACCACTCCCTATTTTTACACATGCCTGCAGTTCACCTAGTGGCCGCTGTCCAGAGAGCGCAGCCCATTCTTTCTTTCCCCCTAGAGTGCAGTACCACCCAGAAGAGTGGAGTCTCTCGTAATATCCTTAAAACATCTCTGGTGTGTTTGAGTCAACGATGCGCATGCATTCATGAGGACGTCGACTCTGAACGGGTCAATACTAAACTAAACAAAAACTGTAGCCTGTGATACTATTTTACTTTACATTTGCTTTAGGATATGGCTTCTGCTCGCTTATCAAACTCTAGGGACTGCGGGGAATGTTTTAATTTGTCCTGGGGGTTGGGTATCTATAAAAACCACAATGCTGTTGCTTTAAAGGGGTATGCCACTATTTTGGGGCTTAATACAGTTAAAATCGTTGGCTTTATAAAGGTGGTGAAGTGTCTTATTTTTCATGTTAAGCGTTGTCTTGCTTTAAGACAAGTTAAAAGAGGGAATATGTCGCTAAGCTAGTGAAAGTCAATGGATCCGTGTAGCATGCAAATGGAGAACTGGACTTATGGGTGCAAAAAATCACAATGCAAGGGTTTTTAGACTGAGGCCGAGAGGGGTGAAGAAAAGGTTACGGCCCAGAGGGGTGAAGAAGAGGTCACATATATAATCCTTGTCAAATAAAATAATGTATATCATATAGAACATGCAGTTTGTATAGCATACAATTGAATCAAATGATAACCATAAGGGTATTTTTCATCTGCAGTCCTTGGACGAGAGTTGACGTTGTAAAGGAAGATGATTAGAATTAAGATATCGTATATAATAACAAAACCATTGCCATGATGGGATAAAGGACACAAAAAACATAACACAAGATAAATGACTAACCATTTCTTAAGAATTAGAAGTACTATGTGTGTGCGTAAGTGCACGAGTGAAGAGACCACAGAGTTGGTAGCAGAGATGTATAGTAACGAAGTAAAAGTAACAAAGTACTGTACTTAAGTACTAAACTGCAGTATCTGTACTTTTTTGAGTAATATTTTTCCCTCATACTTGTACCTTTACTGCACTACATTTTTCTGATGAAACAAATAATTTTACTCCGATATATTTTTCATGTGCTGCTTTCGTTACTCGTTACTCGTTTCTATGCCCGAGCGCTAGATGGCTCTGTCATCACCAGATATGATGGAACGTGTTCACGGTCAGTGGGCGATGCAATGGTAGGGAAATAAAAGCAGATCGCATTCTCGTGCATGTCTTTTGGCGCGGTCAGTGACGCTCAGTTGGCATTGACACTGGCATGTTGGCAAGATGGCTGAGGTAGACGAGGTATCGCCATCAACATCAACGACACCAACCACCTCACATTTCGGCGAGGAGGAGGAGGATGACGGCTGCCATCCCTGGCCCTATTTAGATTCAATGTTCTCCTTTGAGGGACAAAAAGAGAATTCATTATTTGATATTTTAATTTATTTGATCATTTTTTTATGTGCACTTCTGACTTTTGTTTTTTTTTAAATAATACTTGAAGCACAACGAGCTGGTTGGAAGCACTGTTTTAAGCAGTAAAACTACTGCCCTACGTTTTCTTAAAAACTGAACATGTGTTACAAAGCTGTTTTAATAACAAACAATAATGGTATTTGCACTTCATAAGAGACTTATTGTACAGAGCTCTAATAAACCAAATGGTTTTCAAACTTTTGACTGACTTGTTTTACCCCATCTTTTTTTAATGCAGTACTTTTACTTCTACTTCTACTTTTCACTCAAGTAGCAAAACTTGCAATACTTCTACTTGCTTTACTTAAGTACAACACATTTTGAATACTTTTGTCCTTCTACTTGAGTAAGGTATGGAAAGGTTACTTTTGACTTTTACTCAAGTCATTTGACAAGATGATACTGGTACTTCTACTCCACTACTTTTCTCCAGTACTTTATACATCTCTGGTTGGTAGCAGCATTTGTGCCATTAGGCCAGTGTATTTTTTTTACCAACTGTGTCGAGGAAAACTTGTGGAGATCTTATAGAGAGAGATATTTCATTCTAGTTCTTTTCTGGTGTCCATGTGATGTCGGGTGAACGCCCTTTAGGAGACCTTCGAAGTCTTGAGGTTGAGAATTAGTCCCCTTAGCGCTGCAGATGGCGGTAGCGCACGTCTTGTGCAAACACCACAAAAAGAGAAGAGGTAAGAGAGACAACGTCCCCTTAGGAGACCAATTTTTGAGCACACTCCTTTGCATTGGGTGGGCGGGGTTTGACATATCTTCCTCTCTTATACGATTTTTGACGCCCCCTTCGGAGACCCAATTTGAGCACACTCTTTTGTATTAGGTGGGCAGGGTTGGAATCCTCTTTATTAATCTACCCTCTTTTCGCTCTCTGGCATCCTTCTTTGAGCTCTTGACACTTATTTCTTTCTCTCTCTCTGTGTGTATCTGTCTGAGTCTCTGTCTTTTTATCTGGTTCTGTCTCTGTCTCTCTGTTTTCTCTCTCTACCTGATAACCACTCTCAATTGGTTCTAATCATCTGCTCCACTCTACTCTCTGCTTTGCCTAATCACCTTCACCTGTCTCTACTCTGCCGTGCATCTGGGGAGTAAATGAGGGAAAGTGGAGCAGATCATTCACCCATTACCATGTTCTGCATACATCGCCCTCTGTCAGACCCAGGGGGGCAGGATTTGGCTGGTTAGCCGACATCCACTTCGCTCAATGATGATTGGTGGGTACGCGAGTTTAGTGTCTGTGGTTGGGCACCTCCATGTATCCAATGCCCGTCTTCCATATAGCTTTCTGGTCGACCGTAAATCAGTCCATAACGTGGCACGTAATTGGCTGAGTAAACTGTCGGCGGAAATGACTCCATTTTGAAAGCTGTATAAAATGTTCAATTTTGGCTGAATTCACTAGCCTAGCATTTCCCATTGGAATGACTGGAGGCGGGACTTATTCACTCTCTCCAGTTCTTATACTAGCTCCATGGTCTGCCTTCATTCCCCGGATCTCTGACTGCTCTCCAACCCCAGTAATTTTGACCTGCCCTCTGCTTTGCGCTTTCGTCCTGGATTTTCCTTTAACTGTACCCGCTGCCCTGTTTTCACCCGCTGTTGTGTGCACGTTTTCCCTCAGAACTTCCGAACCCTCCAGCTCCCGTGTTCACTTCTCAGTTCTCCGGGGAGCACACTCAGCACTTGGGACCCCTGGAACCCTTGAGACCACTGGAGCCCCGAAACCCCCAAAACCCCTGGAACCCTTGGAACTCCGGAACCCCCAGAACCCTCCAAACCTGGAACCCTTCTCATTTCCCAATCCCCTTTCCCTAATCAATAAAAACCCCTCTGGGGTTCATGAACGCACTTGGTTACTCGTTTGTCCTGTTCCTGACATTATGGTCTGACCACCATGGAACCAGCGCATAAACCACCAGCCCTGGACCGCCTGGACCGTGCGAAATGGGAGGTGTTCTGCCGACATTGTATCTGGGCCATCAACATCAACAAGAACTTCAGCGACAACAGCAGCAGCTGACCCAGATGATTGGGACACTCACAAACCTGATGCTCTAGACCCAACACTCCAGACCAGTTTCCTCCGTCTCCAGCCCCAGACTTCCCAACCTGTCTGAAACATTTGGAGGACTTCCTCGACCTGAGGAAGAAGTTGCTCCACACCTCAACCCCTTGGCAAGTACCAAGAGACAGCTGGTGGCTGCAAGAACTATTCTCAACACCCTAAAGCAGAAACCATGGCTCCACCAGTTTGACCTCCCAGATCTAAAGAGAAGCATGGAGCTTCTGATGCAGCCACTGCAAGCTCTGCTGGCAGTGGAGGAGAAAGCAGCCTTGGCCAACTCACCAAACCCAGACGCGGGGCCTGATGCCACGCCTGACCCAGAGCCCGACGCGGACGCCGCTGAGACGCCAGTCGGCCCAGCTACATTTGAGGGACCCCCTGTTGCCGGTTCTGCCCCCTCTGTCCCGCCTGTTGTGGGTTCTGCCCCAGCCAGCCTGCCCTCCTGTCCAGCCCCGGCCAGCCTTCCCGACGATTGCTTGTCCACCTGGGTGGGGAGCTTCGCTTGAGCGCTATGCTCCCCTTTTCCAGTCCAGAATTGACCGCCATGTGTCGGACCCTTTTCTGTCCTGCCTACCGGAGATGCCTACCCCTGACGCCAAGACCCACGAGGACACCGTTCTGGTCGAGACCCCCGCTCCGGCGGAGACCCCCACTTCGGCAGAGACCCCCGCTGTGGCCGAGACCCCCGCTCAGGCCAAGACCCCTGCTCCGGCTGAGACCCCACATGACGTGGCTCCGTCCGAGACCCTTGACACTCCTGCTGGAACCCCAGAAGATGTCGCTCCGACCTAGACCCATGACAATATGACTCTGGCCGGGACCCCCAACGACGATGCCCCAGATGAGACCCCCGATGCGAACGTCTTCGCTCCGGCTGCCTGTCTTGATTCCGGCCCCCCCGCCAGTTCTGCCTCGCCTGTTGCCGGTTCTATCCCTGAAGACCCCGAGCCACCATAGGGGCCACCTGACCCTGAGCCGCCAGAGGGACCAACTGACCCCGAGGCGGTTACCCCACCTGACCCCAAGCCGGTTAACCCTGTCTGACCCAGACCGGATGGTGGTCGCACCTTCTGACCCCAAGGAGAACGACATTGCACCACCTGACCAGGCACCGGCTGAAAAGGAGGAGGATGACGTCATGCCGAAGGACTTGGTCTGAGGCAGAGCTGGACAAGATTGCTCCGCTTGATGCGGACCCTCCAGAGGCCAGCCTTCCGGTCCTTCCGGACCCTCCAGTCCCTCCGGACCCTTCTGACACCAGAGCTCTTGATTTCGGTCCCCCTGATCTATCTGACCCGCCTGGCACTGGTCCTTCTGATCTTTCTGAGCCGCCTGCTGCCGGCCCCCCTGAACTGCCTGCCGCACCTGACGCCGGCCCCTCTGATCTGCCTGATTCCGCCCCCCCTGAACTGCTTAACTGCTTGACGGCAGTATCCCTGATCTGCTTGATGCCGGTCTTGCAACTGGCTTTGTCCTTGTGGTTGACGTTACCTCTGAAGCCACATCCATGGCTGGCTCAGTCACCCTGCCTGTCTGTGAAGACAGTGCTGCCTCTGGTCTGCTGGGCTCTACCCCTGGTCTTCTCTGTATCCTGTACCTGGACCCACCAATGCTCTACTCTGCTCTCACCCCGGAATCTCAACCTGCCTTTTGACCCGACTCTGTTTACTCTCCTGCCCTGGATATCAACCTGGCTTCAGTCCCCAGATCTCTGACTGCTCTCCAACCCCCGTAATTTTGACCTGCCCTATGCTTTGCACTTTCGTCCTGGATTTTCCTTGAACTGTTACACTGCCCTGTTTTCACCCGCTGTTGTGTGTGTTTTCCCCCAGGACTTCCGTACACTCTAGCTCCCGCGTTCACTGCTCACTTCCCGGGGGAGCACAAACACAGCACCTGGGACACCTGGAACTCTTGACACCCCTGGGGCCCCGAAACCCTTGGAACCATCGAACCCCCAGAACCCTCAGAACCTGGAACCCTTCATTTCCCACTCCCCTTTCCCTAATCAATAAAGGCCCCTCTGGGTTTCATGAACGCACTTGGTTCCTTGTTTGTCCTGTTCCTGACATCTGGCATTTCGTGGAAAATTACCGAATGACTATACCTTGTTCATTACACATTTGTGTGTTATTTATGTTGTTTTTGTTATTGTACTATTTTTCTTATTTTAATGGTTATTCTTGTTAACATTTACAAGATGATGTACCTTTTTACATGTACATGTACAGGTACATGTACATTTACAGGTACATGTACATGTACATTTTTGTCTTCGGAAAGGTGTTGCAGTCAAACCATATCAAATTTCATATTGATTTGAAATAATATTTTTGTCACTTGTCTATAAAGCCAAAAGGTAGGTTCCACTAAGCGCAATGCATTCCCCTCCACTTGAGCCATTGCGAGCACAAAGCAGACTTGCTAACTAACACTTATGCAGAACACTACTGTGTGTTTCTCTATGAACCTCCACTCGAACTGCTGAAGGGACCCAAGATTGTGAACTGTTTAGCACAATGAATTTGTCTTTAACAGAGATATCGACTAAAATACGGTGATATCAATATTGACTGAAATTCTTCCACACAAACATCACAGATTTTGAAATTGAACATACAATAGTTTATACAGGATAGTGATCCTTGTTGTGTGATCATAGACTGTATGCGACAACCTATAGCACATTAATCACATCTCTAAAACTAATGTCACCTGATGTTGACTTGCATCCTTGCATTGTTGCTTTTTTATCATTTTATTTCTTGAAGCAAACAACGTAGTTCGCTTCAACAAATAGAATAAGAAAACAGATCAGGAAGCAGTGTGCAGTGTTTTCTGAACTTTCATCTTTATCACATTTCCTGCCTCACACCTGCACCTGTATTGCTGAAGGCATGTGCTAAAGGACTCTCTTGAGCTCTGAGAAATTAAAACCGGTTTTAATTTCATCTGCCTTTAATTAGGGTTATTTATCTAGTCTCCTTTGATAACACTATCTGTAATATTCTCTTTCTTCTCTTTCACATTAAATGACAAACCTCTTTCTACTGCCTGGATACATTTGTCTGTGTCTCATGTCTGGTGCAATTTTTGCTGCCAATACAATTGCCACATACACAATAGGTGTGACAAGGCACATACAGAAGTTAGTTAGCTTGTAATAAAGACGTTTTTGGGAAACAGTGACTATATGGGACAAGTGTTGTGTATGACAAAATATGTAAGTGGGATCCATCTTTAATGTGCCTCACATACTAGAGGGACAAGAGTAAAAATGATACACAAGCCTAAAGCTTTGGAAAATGCATAAAATACCTAGCCAGGCCGTGCCCTCCTAGTGACGCAACAGCTTTAGCGATGCTACCAGTCAGGTCAGGAGCAATGCAAGTACTTTCTGAGTTCCCGCAAATACGGCAAAGGCCAGGCCCGGAGTGGGCCCTGTAATCAGGCCAGGATTTTAATTCACATCTAGGCCACTTTGATATGGAAAATCGCTCACAATGCATTTTATTGGACTCATGTTAAAGTATAGTATGTTGTCAAGTTAACAGAAAACATTAACTTTAAAAGTCTAGGCTAATTTAAATTGAAACAAATAGGCTATGACAAAAAATAAATAAAAGCTATATTTGTATTTGAACATGAGTTATTTGACAAAAAGTTCTCAACAACTTGCATGTATCTGTGGATGTGAGTGTGGTTTACTGTGGAGTCAGGCTCCATGTTCTGTTTGTCTGATGCTCCACATGCATGGTACTAATGTGCAATATTCCCGTGGTAGGCCCACATATGTAGGCTATGTCTTGTCCTTACTTAAACGAGTCTTGTTCAGGGATGCAAAATGAATTTCAGATTCAATAACAATTGATATCCCCAATACATGTTTTTTTTTATTCTTATTAAAATGTATTTCTTTTAAAATAGGCTACCCATAATATGGTCATTTTAATGAATGCTACTTTTACAGTAATATGAACAGAAGGCCTATCCAAATCATTGCTTCGTTGCCAAGAACAGTTGACAAATACTGTTGACTTGGAAAAAAACAATGACGACACGCCTTTGATGCGCAAAGCTGTTCGATGTCGGGTTGCCTAGATTCTACAAAAGACCGATAGCAGCAAGAAGTCACCCTGCATTTGTAGCCTTGCTTGAGCGTAGGCCTATTCTTGGACGCACACAGCCGTGAAGTTAGTAGTAACGCCCGCTGAGATATAATATCAATTTATCCCCCCTCTCACATTCTCGTCGCAACTGTCACCAAACGTTTTATTCACATTTCATTTGCAAACATGCATGCCAAGATTGTCGTTGATCCTCATCCTATTACTTGTGCTACTGGACTTTTTATTGAGCCTATTCACCTGCGCGCTGCTGTCATGCTACTAAATGTGGCCATTATTAATTCAAAACTTGTCGACGCGTCATGCCTCCAAGGTATAGGCACATTGGTTTTTAGTTTTGGACTGCTAGA
Organism: Engraulis encrasicolus; assembly: GCF_034702125.1. Taxonomy (NCBI): domain Eukaryota; kingdom Metazoa; phylum Chordata; class Actinopteri; order Clupeiformes; family Engraulidae; genus Engraulis; species Engraulis encrasicolus. The sequence continues at coordinate 14,154,045 of NC_085880.1, read as the reverse complement.
AAGCGTGAACCTCTTTCTATGTAAACCCAACATTTCCGAGCTGATTGTGAGTTGCGTCAAGTAACATCCTAATTCTCTCCGACGTTTGCAAACTAACTGAAGCTTTCAAAAGGTTCATTACAAACCATTCAGATTGTTTATCGCGAGGCATTCCATGCAATGCTTGGAAGGGAGTAATGGCATGAGCTGTCACTTCACCTTTGCTTTCTTTTATCCTACCTGCGCTTTGCTTCATCATTTCGTCTCTCTCTCTCTCTCTCACTCTCTTTCCCGTTTTAATCGCTTGTTTGCTGTTCTTCAAGAATACAGATCGGGTTAAGCACACGCCACGGCGGTTCCCCAGTGCTCGCGCCATGTCTGGGCTCTCAAGTCGCTTCCAAATAACGTCAATTGCCACGAACTTAAAATATTATTTTAAGAAAGTAAAGATGAGTTGAATTATAACCCATACAATGTCCTGTTCCTATACGTTTCTGACTCCTCATTTTTGCTGACTTCTGTTGTGGTAGAGGTAGTAGAAAGGGATGCATTTAATTTGGCTATTATTAAGCTACACACAGATTTACAGAAAGTGCACCTTTCTTCGCGCATTTCGCCGCGCCTGCCCAGGAACTCTTTGGCACCTAGATGGTTGCACCTTAATAATCTGCTGTGGTGCTGCCGGTGGCTACGCTGTCATGGTGAATATTTAAACAGACTAGACCTACAAGTGATCATTGCATTTAGAATAACCCAAGTGAGAAAAATACTGAATTCAAAAATATTTCCTCATGGTCCAACGGGCCACACCCAAAATTTTGGGCCGGGAAATGTCCCGATAGTTATAATGGCCACCCCGGCATTGGCAAAAGCCGTTTTAGTCCACGGGCCAGGTGAGATGTCGGTACCACTCAGAGGGGCAAAGGTTGCTTATATTTTTTGAAAAGATACATGTCTGAAGTTAACATTTTTGTATGATAACCCTTCTGGAAGTACAGCCAAGTTAGGGTTATCATCCGTTAAAGAAACACCCCCCATCAAAAATAAAGGTTTTTAAGATGGGTGCCTGTCTTTCTACTGGCCCTTGTTTAAGACATATAGGGATGGTTAATTTTGTTATGTGTGGTATCGTTGCAAAGGGGAGACTCTGAGCTTTCATCCGACACCTTTTGAGAACATTTTGGTTAAGTATAGCCCTCCCTGCAGCGCTTCAAACATTTACTCAGACACATTTTTTTCCATTTTTTCAATATCATCTCTTGTCGTTTCATACTGTGGCATCAGGGAGCTTCAGAAAGACCTATTTTAAACTCTACAATATTGTCTTGAGTATCAGGAATCGGAAAATGTATCCTTGCAGTATGTTATCCCATGTTTAGGGGGCGATTTTCAGTCTTGTATGAGACATGGTATTTTTTTCAAAACACAGTTTTGCCATTTTCTAACGTTCAGGAAGCAATACCTCTAGGTGCATTTTGCAGTTGGTTGTCATAGCTTGTTATATACCATATGAAAGCTTGGAGTGGGTAGCATATTCAGATATTATCATATTTGGTGTACCTGTTTGCAGAGCAATGTTAACTAGGCAAATAATTTTCCATAACCAGTATCAATGATATAGTTTAGCTCAGTGATTTCATTGTGTTATATGGTGTCTGAATCCTGACTACTTGTCCTAAAATCAATGTTGATATGCGCCCAGAGGTTAACCAGAAATATATGTGATAATGTCCCCTTTGATATTAGTCTTGCAACTGAAATCATAGCAATTGTGTGAAAAACACAACATAAACTCATCCCTTAACTTGTCCCTTTTTAGTAGTCATGTGAAAGTGAAGTGAAAGCCCAACTAGTTAACTCCTACACCCATTCACATTGTGACACAGCACTCCACAACACACTGTGCACACGACACACAACAAAATTGCCTTCATGCCTCACCCATGCAAGGGGGCAGCCCCCAAAGGGCATCCGAAAGGGAGCAGTGCAGCGGGACGGTACCATAATTGGGGTGCCTCAGTCATGGAAGAGGATGGTGGAGAGCACTGGTTAATTAATCCCCCCACTAACCTGGTGGGTCCTGAGTGCAGTTGCACACTTGCAGGAGGAGAGAAGTGCTGCACACTCTCGAGTTAAATAAACAAGATTTTAATGTGACAACGTTGTCACATTAAAAACTTGTTTATTTAACTCGAGAGTTTGCGGCACTTCTCTCCTCCTGGAGGCCTTGGTCGTACCACATGTATCATGATTTACAGCAACATTTAAAAACCCTCCGCAAGAACACTTGATTTGAGGTGAAGATCATGAAGAGGTTTGCAAAGGAAGAGTGGGGTACAATGTCATCAGAGCTTTGCAAAGATAGCACGAGTTCTGAACTTCATACTGCTGCAACAACTACTACACCATGCCACCGATGAAGCAACATGCATACATGTACTGTATTCACATGTGTTGGTGTACCAACTGAGCTACTGCAGCTCACTTTCCAGGCATACACTGAGACCCATCCCTAGACCCAAGCAGCAGTAATGAACAATGGAGTAGAGTGAAGTAGAGTAGAGTACTGTATGGTACAGTAGAGTATAGTTCAGTAGAGTACAGTGCATTACAATAGGAGACCATGCTGAGCATTGAACTCTATGAACCTGGTAGTCACAGTAGATGTAATGGGTTTGTTATTGCCCTGCTACTCTACATGTGCTAATGTCACAATATCATAGAACCTCATATCACACTGAATACTACTCCCTGCACATGCACTGTAAATGAAGAGAATAGGACCAACTGTGGCATTCATACAGTTACATAACAGCCATGTTACACATACTGTAACAGCACATGGGGCAGTTGTGGCGTAGTGGTTCAGGAGATGGACATCAGATCAGAGGGTTGCAGGTTGAAATCCCACCTGTATACTGACTTATGCATAAAACTGTATACTGTATACTACATACCACGTTAGAAAGAAAAAATGCATACACAAAGAAGATGTACACTTACCTGCTACTTAGGTACACCTTGCTGGGCTGGTACTGGGCTGGGTACTGGGCTGTAGCCTACCCCTTTTGCCATAAGAAGCCATTTAACTGCCTGCAACAATGTTCAAGTAGACTGGGGCATTGTAATGATGCTTGATTTGTACAAAGGGGTCCAACGTGTGCCAAGAAAACACCCTCTGCTAAAATTATATTTTTGTCTTCTGAATGGTCAGTATACAGTCCTCACCAGTAGTATTTGGGTGCACAATGACAATGACGGCTTCCAAACATGTTTTGCATTCATCAATGAGCTTTTTGCACTTTTCTGATGGTATTGTCCCTCACTCTTCCTTTGCAATATGTTCAACTTCTTCATGATCTTCAAGTGTTATATCACAGAGAGTTTTTACATTTTGCTATAAATCATGACACCTCTGATACAGTCTAGGTCTTCAATACCAGATGCAACAAAGCCCTGCTGCCTGTTCAAACCACTACCCAAGACCGAAGTTGGCCTTTAGGTTTGTAGATGATAGACCTGCTGGTTTTCCTGCAAGAGGGCCTGTCTGGGAACACCAGATGTGTCATTATTGACTAAACAAAGCCATTAAATGAAGAGCATCTCAAAAGGACTAGGCATGGACCGTTGCTAGATAGGGCACCAGGCTGCCACCTCTTTCCTGTCACAAAATGAGCCATAAAAGACCAAAAAAGAGGCCTATGCCTCTAGAGGACATCTAATTGAAAGTAACAAGGAACTATTTTTCATCAAATTACATTTTAAGTTCAGTACTTTACTTTTCAGTACTTTACCTTTACTTGAGCAGATTTTGGATGAGTACATCACTTTTACTTACCCCTCGAGTAAGATTTAAGAAAGATAGGCCTACGCTCACTTGAGTACAACTTCAACTCTTTTCCCATCTCTGCTGCTAAGCACATGTAAAATTAAGATACATGTAGGTCTGACATGTAGTAACCGAACATTTTTAAGTCATATTTAACATGACACAATATGTCTACAAAAGTTGACACGATATGTTTAAAGGCCTATTGTATTTCTCACACATTTGCTATGATTTCGGTTGGAAGACTAACATCAAATGGGCCATTATCACATATGCAGCAGATGTTGTATATAACCTCTTGATGTATTGCATCACAACACTGATATTAGGACAAGTTGTCAGGATTCACGTATCATAACACCATGTTATCGCTGAGAAACTGTATCATTGATGCTGGTTGGTAAGGAAAATGCTTTACCTGTGTTGCTAGGCAAATAGGTACAGCAAATATATCATAATATCCCATACACTGCAAACTCCAAGCTTTAATATGGTGTATAATGAGCTATGATAACCAATTGCAGAATGGCCCTAGAAGCGTTGCCAGTTTACCACTACATGGAACTGATAGAATAGTGTGGGGTCATGTACAGTGCGGTGTAAAAAAGAAAAGTGGAGTGGGAGTTAGATATATTACGGTTACCACTCAAATTCCTCTTCAAGGTTGAAACTTCTTGAGGTATTTTGGACATATAATGAAGTTTCAGTCATAACAACAAATTGGCAACCGTTGCTATGCAAATAGGTTACTATGCAAATACATGGTCATATCTGTATGCTATACAATCCAAGCTTTCATATGATATACAAGGCCGCTGACAGCCTTGGTTGGGCCCGGGACAAAGACATCTGAAAGGACCCCAAATTGAATACATACAATGTAGTGAGGATCCAATTCTGGGCCCCGTCTCTCCCTGGGCCCGGGACACCCCCCCCCCCCCCCCCCCCCCCCCCGTCGGCTTCCCTGATGATATATAACAAGCTAGGAAACCAACTGCAGAATGTCTCAAAAAGGCCTTGCCTCTTGACTATACAAGACATTAGCACGCAAAAAAACAGCAACAAAAAAGTGGCATGTCTGAGACAAGACTGAAAATCACCCCCTAACACTGGGATAACATAGTGAAAGGATACATTTTCAGATTCCTGATACCCGAGACAGTATTTTAGAGTTCAAAATAGGTCTTTCTGATGCTCCCTGATGCCACAGTATGAAAAGACAAGAGATGATATTGGCGAAAATGGAATAAAATCTGTCTGAGTAAATGTTTGAAGAGCTGCAGGGAGGGCTATACTTAACCAAAATGTTCTCGAAAGGTGTCGGATGAAAGCTCAGAGTCTCCCCTTCGCAACGATACCACACATAACAAAATTAACCATCCCTATAGGTCTTAAACAAGGGCCAGTAGAAAGACAGGCACCCTTAAAAACCTTTATTTTTGATGGGGGGGTGTTACTTTAACGGCTGGTAACCCTAACTTGGCTGTACCTCCAGAAAGGTTATCATACAAAAATGTTAACTTCAGACATGTATCTTTTCAAAAAATATAAGCAACCTTTGCCCCTCTGAGTGGTACCGACATCTCACCTGGCCCGTGGACTATTTGGGAAATGTTAATTGTTGTGCTCTTGGTCAGACAAAGTCTCGAAGAGATTTGAAAGTCGATCATAATCAGGCTATCAAAGACCCAGACTAAGGTTTTGGAACATTGAAAAGCACCTAATAATCCAAAATAAAATAAGAAGATAGGAAGAATATTTATATTTAAATAAAGGCAAAGGTTAAGTTAAGGCAAAATCCACCAATGTTTAATGGGCAACATGACATCACAGGTGGACGCCGATTGGCTAAAAGAGGGTGACGCATGGTGGCGGCTCGCTTGTGATTAGCTAAGAGAAATTGACGATTGCCCGATAAGAGTATATAGCAAGAGTGAATAAAAGAGGAGAACTCAAGGCTCCAGCCAAGACTTGCTTTGGGGAGCTCTACCAATACGCACCTTACGGCAACTCGTCAGGTTGATCAACTCTTTGTAACATGATGGTCATTTTGCTGTAGATTCACATCATACGTATGCACTGGGTGTATTGCTGGATCTTGGTGTATTACTACAATTATTTTAGTGTAGTCTTAATTAACTACTTCTGCAACCTGGGCGAACAGTCTTTATCAACAATGAATTGAACCGTTTTCATTCTGATCTAGTACAACTGAACTTGATTGACAACTGCATCCTTTGGGGTGTATGAGGGAGCCGACTTAAACTCTTCCACAACATGCTCTGGTGGAAAGTAACTAATTACTTTTACTCAAGTATTGTACTTGAGTAGCTTTTATGAATACTTTGTACTTTTTAAGTAATTTTTTAAATTAATACTTTTACTTTTACTTACTTTTACTACATTTTGACCCAAGTACTTTACCAATTACACTGGAACCTGGCCTGAGTACTGAGTAAAAAAATGACTGAGAGACAAAATGCCATGCACAACAATGCCACAATCCGCCGGAAATGAAAGATTGTGCAGGATGGCACACAGCATTTCCACTATTTTACTATCTTGTATCAATGTATTGGATGATGGCTGGTGCCAAGCAAGAGATAGAGGTTATGGAGGACGATATTCAAGAAAAATAAACATGACATTCTCAAGAGGAAAGCTAATTAAAAGTAACTAAGTAACTTTTAATCAAATTACATTTTAAGTGAAGTACTTTTTACCCTTACTTGAGTAGATTTTTAGATAGGTACTTTTACTTGTACTTGAGTAGAATTTAGGCAAAGTAAAGATACTTTTACTTGAGTACACATTTTCTGTACTCTTTCCACCTCTGCTTAAGTCATATACATGCAATTCCTAATGTGCCTCAAACACATCTCTTACTCACCCCAACGAAGGCAATGACTCCTGCAAAATGCCCTGGCGGAAGCCTGCACACATACAAACAGGTAAGCGTGAAGATCATCATACACACCTAGAAACAGAAATCATGCATCCAAACATATCGCGCACATTCACACACACCAGGCATTTTAAGGAAAGCCTGATCATGACAAGATTTCCGTGCTTAGAGCAGCAGTCACACAACAGTCACACTGCAAAAGCAGGACGCATCTTCAAGGAGCCAAGTAAAAGAAGTGTACTTCTTGGCAGCTGTGGTCTTGGCTAGCAGTGAGTCCGGTCCCTTGGCCTGCGTGTTTGAGGAGGCGGCCTCTGCGACGGGGACAGATGTGGGTGCACACGGGGGCTCCAAATGAGCAGACGATGAGGAATGATCAGCAGCAGCAGCAGCACCTACAGGGTCTCCCACCTTCATGCAGGGGCAAGAGAGCAGAGCAGAGGCACATCTCTTCAGACAGGTGTAAGCAACCTGTTTTGGCCAATTCTGCAAGCCTCACCAATGTCACCTTTCAATACCTGTATCTACAGTATTTCTTCGAGTTGGTCATGAGTCATGTTGCTATCTAGATTGTGTTTTTCGGGGGGAGGTATTCACCTCCTAAAAAGAATGAGTAAGAGATTAAAGCAGAATTCCAGATCATTTTAACATGCCGTTTGGGGTTTGTGCTACCCTTGCCTTGTCACCTGGCAACACAATGTTTGCTCAGCTATTTCGAAGATTCTGTCCACTCTAATGGGGCATTGTTTGTTTACTTTTTTATCATCTCAACACATTACAGACATAAGGATGCTGTGTTTAAATGGGTCTGAAGATGTAGAATTTTATTTTAAGATTAGTATTTTAAGGTTTTATTTTTTAAATGTAAACAGACCATGGCCCCATTACAATGGACAGAATCTCAGAAAGGGCAGGACAAAATCAAACGAGGCAGTGTTGCTGAATACATAGAAGTCTACTACTGTGACAGACTATACAATTTAACTTTGATTAATATTAAATAAAAAAAGACAATGTTTTGTCATTAGGGAGGTCTAAAGGGCCGTACACACACGTCGCTACTAGTTACTCGCTCAGCAAATGAAGTCAATAGAATGTCGATGTGTTCCAGCGAGACTCGCAGGCGAGTACTGTACAAGTGATGCAATGTGGGCGGATCCCAAGTTGAAAATATTTTATCTTCGAGCGAGGCGAGTGAGAGAGTAACCAAATGGAATGCAGAGTTCGGTACTTCTCGCCTGTTCATTGGCAGTTAAAGCCGCGGGAACTTTCAGCGAACGTTCCGTGAAAGAGTGGCGAGTAGGCGAGCAAGCGAAAAGCTAGCTTTGTCTGTGTACGTCGCTTTAGGAGTAAAATACATGTGGTGACATTTTTGGGATAATCATCATCATCATAGACTAGGGCACACATGGGAATACTACTTCATTGTGTACTTTGTGAAGTTGGTTTGATTTTCTATCACATGCCTGTTAAGGTTCTCATTCATCATGACATTCAAAAGACTAGAGATGTTGAAACTGGTCTTGTTTTTGAGTTTAACCTGGCAGAGAGAAGATTTAGGACCCGTTACCTGACAGCAAGTCACCACATCGGCAGACGGAGATCCATCTTTCTCAACCACCTTGTGCTGTTCACTACCATCCCCTTCGACAGATGCACGGATGGTGGCAGTGGTAACGGTACGGTCATCCGAATCAACACTGGCAACCATTTGCTCCGCAGGCATGCTACCATCCTCCGCCCTACATGAGTGGCCCACAGTCTCAACAGGGTGACCCCGTGGAGCAGCTCGGCGGCCCCTTGCTCTGGCCGGGCGAAACGGCCTGCTCCGACGAGAGCCACGATTGTCCAAGTGCGAAAAGTCATCCTTGTAGAACTGTGGGTCGGGCCCATGAAGCATTTGTCTGGAATCAGGGTAGAACTCCCGCTGCATTCCATAGTCGCCCAGGGGTCCGTGTGAAAAGTTCTGCTCGTGTCCATCGCTTTGTGGCCCCATCCAACAGTCATGCTCCACCCAGCCTCCTCCATGGTGTGGCGGGAAGTGAGGACCGCTGCCACGGCCAGGGAAACCATAGCCGTCACGCGGGGGACCACCGCCACGAGGACCGCGTCCACCACCACGAGGACCGCGTCCACCGCCACGAGGACCGCGTCCACCACCACGAGGAGGGCAACCGCCACGGAGAGCTTCACCAGCACGTTTCCTTTTTTTTGCCATAGATAAGCTTTAAATACCTGTTTAAATAAAGTTTTAATAAAGTGTATTAAATAAGTTTCAGATTCCTGTGTGTGCATATCAGCCAGGACCTGTCAAGGCCTATTTTAGGGGGGCTTTAGCCCCCCCTACATTAGTATTAGCCCCCCCTGAAACGATTTTGCACAAAAGAAAAAAAAAAAAAAACTTTTTTTGTTTTTTACATTTTTCCAAAAACAACAGCAGTGAAGCACTGTATACGAACCACCAAGAAGGCAAGTTAATCTGAATACAAGTTCCTGTTTGCTTATTTATTGTTTAATGCCACTTATATCCTACTGCACAGCAATAAAAGCAGGGTGCACAGCAATATGTTATGCGGGGGGGGAAACAGGTAGAGGATTGTGCTTTGTGACTAACAACACCTCGAGAAAAGTGTAATTACTTACACGGACGAAATCTTCAGACCCAAAGTATCAATTTTCGCTCACAATACCCGTGTAATAAATCAATTTGACATTGTCTTGAAATTATAGTTGAGCTTTTATATTTGTCTCAACAGTTTGAAAACACACATGAACTGATCAAAATAGCTACTAATGGAGTAAAAATGACCAAATATCTGCCGGAGATGCATAGTTTTCCAAGTAAGGAACTTGTTTGAATGAATCTCTTCCTGACCACTGCTTCTCCTGGAGATGCGCAGTTAATAACTCCTAAAGTTCCTAGTCCTTGTGTAAATTATGCTCTCTGCATTTTTATCTAATCATTTTAACTTGAAACAGTTGAAACATTTTGAAAAGTTTTGTTTAGCTTACATATAAGGAATGTTCATTAAAATGTGAATTAAAAAAAAAAAATCACTGTAACTAGTGTTTAAAAATCGGTATGGTGCTCTTAAAATAATTGTTCAAGAAGATGCTTTTGCACACCTCCGTAGGTGGGCAGGTGCGTAGGATATTATCCCAGTGGGGTTGTCATTCAAGTGTAAAGAAATCCTGCATACTGTCAATTCCACCAACAAACTTTAACACAACATGAAGAAGGTCGGATGACTGAAACAATGTATTCAAGTTTGTTGATAGAATGGACAGTGTGCAGGATAAAACCTTAGCAGGTGAGCTGAAAAAATTTCGGCGCACTTTCTTCCTCTGGGGCTAAGCCCCCCCTGTCTCTCAAACCTAGTGACGGGCCTGGGACCTGTCATGGACCACCAACACCTCGGCAATTGCAAAAAAGGGGGCCCAAAGGCTATATTTCCTGTGGACAATAAGTAGGCCCAGCTACCACGAGACCTACTCACCAATTTCTACTGCTGTACCATTGAATCAGATCCATACATTGTAACAGTCAACTAAGGCCGCGTTGCGGTAATTATGTCTATTGCCCATATTCACTCCCTGTATTGCAACAAGGAGCTTCATACACTATCTATATTCCTTCATCTGCACATTTCTATATTCCTAACCCACAAACCCTCAAATGCAGTTAAACAATAAATATACTGTATGACAACATACTGTACAGAGACAAAGAATATATCCAGAACATATAAGGAGAATACAAAGAAATATATTGGAGATGTGAAGGAAAATTCTGTGACATGACTAGTCATTATGCAGCTGAAAAAGAATTCACAGTGTAGCCTCTTACTGCAGCTGGGGTCTCCGGCGACCCTATTCATTAGCTGAAAATGTTTAAAGGGACACTGTGTGAGATTTTTAGTTGTTTATTTCCAGAATTCATGCTTCCCATTCATTAATGTTACCTTTTTCAGGAATACTTATGATTAGGTTTTTCGCAGTAAATTGAGCCCCTCAGGCCCCCTAAGTGGGGTGGCTCAGAGCCCGGGCCCGTTGCCGCGTTTTGGAATAATTTCAGCCCACACAGTGTTTCAGCAATCGTTGTTGTTGAGTTTATTGTCTTCAAAGATCTTGCTAACAGCCACCAGCGTACCAAGAGTGAAGAGTTGGCCAACCCGAGAACAGCTTGCTTCAGATGCGTGAAGTATCGTTCGCAAAGTGATCTGAAGTCCAGTTGGCAAAGCACCAGAATATATACTCTATGGAACCCCCCACACTATGACGTCTTGGGATTTCTGTCCTATCTTTAGCATTACAAATATGCAACCATATGTGGTATTGCTCCGCCTCGAGTTAGGCCTTCACCCCTGGTACGTGGCATACAATGTCATGGTGTCATTTGAACACTTGCACATACCTGCACACACCAACAACATACAATCCACAGGAATTACGTGGACCAGCACAATATATGGACCGGCACCCGTGTTGCCTTTTGTGTACCGTACCCTTGGACTAATTTATATTAGTGGAATTCCATGCGGGTGACACACAACATAGTCTGAACACATGTATGAGTATGTGCAAGTGTGTGCATATGCCTTGTGTATACGCGTGTGCATGTGGTCTTGTGATCCTCTTTCCCTGTATCACTGATTCTAATAGTGAATTAACTATTATTCTATTAGTCCTTGATGTTTGTGGACCCACAGGGGTCAAGAAACACTAGTACTCTTGATTCTTTAGGTGCTGGCGCTATCTGAGGCAGATATAGCTATCTGTACTCTCTCCCCGCCTCGGCTCTTAGGCCCTGCGGTCCCCCAGAGGACCCATAGTAGTTCAAGGAGGGGGACCGCCAGCCCAAACGACAGGCCAGACAGTTGTTTGACAAAAGGTTCCTATTCTAAACATAAACGTATACTCTGGAATGCTGGTATGAGCACCCAGTCCAGAGGGTATCCAAAGTTCACGGCTACATGAGCGGCCCAGGGCCTGCTCAAAACCACAAATGGAAGTATCCTTTAGGCCCCTAGGAGCTGCATACTCATCCAACACACATGCCTGCTTATTTCTTTATTATGTTTTTTGTCTTAGAGCATCACCTAAAATCTACCACACTTGCCACCACCATAAAATTCTAAGTATTCATTATGACTGAAAAAATTGCACTTTTCATACATGAAAAGGGGGATCTTCTCCATGGTCCGCCATTTTGAATTTCCAAAAATAACCATTTTTAGCTGCAAAAATGACTGTACTTGGACAATACTAGAAAATATTTGTTTAATACTTAGTAAGCTTTCATGTAAAGATCAAATTTGGCAATGGGGCACCTAAGTCTCCACCCCTTCCGGGCGGCTTGAGGGGCTGGCAACGCAAAAACTTTTGACTGGGCTGTAATGGACTGATCAAAGCTATTTTCCGATCCACCTCGCATTTCCCCGTCGATCACACATATGCTGTGCCTCAGAATTAATAACAACCAATGGTGTGCTTGTTGACTTCACTTGGCAAGCGATTTTTGAGTTGTGTGTGTGCAAAAATATACAATTATTTGGACTACACAACAGACGTCGCATGTCCGACGTGCAGCCACTTAAGCCGCAGTGCAGCGGTAGGGTTGGCTGTGCCTCGGTTCACGTCAGATATGCGAGGCGCACGTGTAGTCTGTGTAACAGCTTTGCACAAAAGCTAAAATAACGTTTCTTGCGTGTCGAAAATGAGTGGTCTTACGACGCAAATCCAAACCTTTCAAATTCACTGTCATCATATGTGAAATCCGGAGCACATGCCAAACGGGATGAGGATTTAGCTTGACTCGCTCCATTAACTCTCATTCAAAATTTTGAGAGCTCCAGCCCCATGGATCGGAAGTAGAAGGGCGTGACTTAGGTGTCCCATAGGCAGCCCAATTTAAATAAGCAGCATAGTTGCAGTACCTTTTTTGACCATTTCCTGCACAGTGTCCCTTTAACTACATCATAACAACATTGCTATGACATTACAGAGAGCCATAGTGCTGCGCTAAGGGGTTAAAAGCAATATGCTTGGGAGAAACACCCTATTACAAAAACGGGGGTGTTGTGTGTACAGTGGACTCACCTGGACAGACTTGGTACCAGGGCACTTGTCAGACAGAGGCCTGCAAACAAAACATTACATTATATTACAGTATATTAACTGAGAAAAAGTCCTTCAAAGTGGTATTAGGTTGGATATTGTAGTAACTGGACATTTGACATATCAATATCTCTAAAACAGGACACGTTTGGACCATTATGGTTTGTCAGATTCAGAAGATGAAGATAGTGGTTTGTCAGAAGAGAACACGCCAGTCCTTTCGAAGAACCCCCTTGCCGTGATGATTGAAGTGGATTTCTGCCGAAATTCGAGCCCCTCAGGCCCCCTATTCTGGGCGGCTCAAGGCCCGGTCCCGTCGTCACGTTTTGGAAGAATTTCAGCCCACACAGTGTTTCAGCAGTCGTTGTTGTTGAGTTTATTGTCTTCAAAGTTCTTGCTAACAGCCACCAGCGTACCAAGAGTGAAGAGTTGGCCAACCCGAGAACAGCTTGCTTCAGGTACGTGAGGTATCGTTCGCAAAGTGATCTGGAGTCCAGTTGGCAAAGCGCCATAATAAATACCCTACGGAACCCCCCCACACTATGACGTCTTGGGGTATTTGAGGAAGTTCACAATGGAGGATTTCTGTCCTATCTTTAGCATTAAAAATATGCAACCATAAGTGGTATTGCTCCACCTCGAGTTAGGCCTTCACTCCTGGTACGTGGCGTACAATGTCATGGTATCATTTGAACATTTGCACATACCGGCACACGCCAACAACATACAATCCACAAGAATCATACCTGAACCGGTAACATATACGGACCGGCACCAGTGTCGTCTTTTTGCGTACTGTACCCTTGGACAGATTTATATTAGTGGAATTCTGTGTGGGTGACATACAATACATTCTGAGTGTGTGCAAGTGTGTGCACATACCTTGTGCATATGTGTGTGCATATGGTTTTGTGATCCTCTTTCCCTGTAGTACTGATACTAATGGTGAACTAGCTATCACTCTATTAGTCCTTTATGTTTGTGGATCCACAGGGGTCAAGATACACTAATACTCCTGATTCTTTAGTTGGTGGCGTTGTCTGAGGCTGATATAGTTACCCGTATTTTCTCCCTGCCTCAGCTCTTAGGCCCTGCGGTCCCCCAGAGGACCCATAGTGGCTCAAGGAAGGGGACCGCCAGCCCAGATGACAGGCCAGATAGTTGTTTGACAAACGGGTACTCTGGAATGTTTGCTATGAGCACCCAGTCCTGAAGGTATCCACAGCTCACAGCTGCGTGAGTGGCCCAGGGCCTGCTCAAAACCACAAATAGAAGTTTCCTTTAGGCCCCTTAGAGCCGCAAACTCATCCAACATATAGGCCTGCTTATTTCGTTTATTATGTTTTTTGTCTTTGAGTATCACCCAAAATCTACCACATGATCCAGGTCGTGTGTGTGTGTGCGCCCTACTTTGGACAATAGGCTATGTATCCCCCAAAAGTGGAGCCAGGAAATGGCCCTTAGGCTTGGCCAATGCCCAAATGAGAATTAGGTGTTAGGTATCACTCTGGTCAGCGAACCTCCCCCCTTTAGTTCCCCTCATGACATTCCTCAGTTAATTGTCTCCAGATGTGTTCGTGACCCAGTGACAATGCCCACCTGGCCTGAAATAACAAACCCTCAGTTACACACTACCCTTACTATGCTCTTTGTATTTCTCTATCAAATTTACTTCACATGCAGTTACTGCACTTTGCCTTCGTAGGGCAGAATAGTATCACACCATAGATGACCATCAGACCCTACTGTATTTGAAAGATGTGCCTACCTGACAGTGAGTGCCGAGGTGGACCATGTTAAAGATGTGGTGACGTCATTTGGGGAGAGCTGCGACAGGAGGGAATCTGTGAGATTGGGAGGGATGCACTCCTTTGAAAGAGCAAGAGAGGAAGGTGGGGGAGGGAGTAAAGTCATCTTCACATGCCTTGAACCCAAGTCAGTGTTATCAACAGTATTAGGCTTACCAATAGGAAAACTACTGATCATAATTGTCAATGGTTTAGACTCGTCCTTCAGTTGGAGGACACACACTGTAAGTGGGGGATAGCGGCAGATGAAGTACCCAAACAGCCACCACGCCCCCTCTTTTATCGCTGAAAAGACCCCTTGCCTCGATCAATGTATATTTCTCCCAGGCTGAATAGTCCGCGATATATCCCAATACCCTGTGCTTAAGATAACTTTAAGTCGCTATGGATGAAAATGTCAACAAAGTGTAATGCTTTGGGAGTAAGCTGGTAACAGAGACACGGGTGCCTGATTGTCATGACTGGCTGTTCCCCACTTTCATATGAAATATGACACGACCCCCTCCCCACTGAAAGTAACCGAGAAATGTGATCCATTTGAAACTTTAAAGTTCTTTATGTGTTTTATTTGAAGGTTCAGAGTTGTTTTATCTCTTTTCTTTTGGTATGCGAATCCCATTTGTAGTTGTTGGCCATCTTAAGCCATATCTGCCCCTCAAACAAATGCTAAGAACCTTTTGGCCACTATGAATGTTAATTCTTATCCATGGGGGGCAGACAGCCAGTCTACCACCCCCAGGTGAGAACCCATCCTCTGCATTTTAGATGGCCTCCTGTTGTGCTTGTCTCCATCTCTGCTCCTAATTGATGTGGCAGGAAATGCCATGGTCTAATTAAATCAGTGGTTCTCAACTTTTTTGTTGAGGAAAGCCCCCTTGTCCTTATTACAACCCCCACAACGTCGCTTTGACATCATCATAAGACTGACAATGACCCCCTTATTATCAAAAATGTAATGGACTAATGCCCCCAAAATGGCGTCTAAGTCCTTCCCCCTCAGCTCTTAAGCCTACTATGCTTATTACACATATTCCCGGAGGACTCTCTCTGCCCCCTCAGGCGATGTGCAACGCCTCCTGAATGTCTGTCTTTTGGAGGCCAAGCGCTGTTTGATTAGACAGTGGAAGTCAGAGGAGCAGTGTGTGTTGGGGCAATGGGTGAAGGGAATTTGTTTTTATTTTGCTCTAGAAAGAATCAATTATACTTTAAAGGGGAAATTAGATTTGGAAAATGTGGTATGTGTTTTATGATTTTCTTAAAAGTAATAATATTAGAGTAGAGGACTGGGAGACAGTAGGTATTTGAATGGGAATTTTTGTTTTTGGGATGATTATTATGTTTTCTGTTTTAGTTTTTTTACATTTACTGTTACTTGCATTTTGCTTTTGTGTGTGTGCCTTGGGTTTGAGGTGGTTGTGGGTTGTGAGCTGTAAAATAAGAAAAGTTCAATAAAGAAATGTTTGAAAAAAAAGTACTGCCCCCTCTCATCTGTATCCTTCTCAACACCCCCCTAGAGCTGTTCAACACCCCTGAGGGGGCTGTACTGCCCCTATTGAGAAACACTAGTCTAAATGTTGGTAACAAATAAACTCTCAAGAAACTTCTTGTTGAATATTCATTTTGGGGCAGTCCCATGGGGACCTGCCCCTGGTCTTGAAGTGTATATAGTTTGTATACTTTTGTGTAATTTAGAAATATTTGCTGCATTGTTTGTGAAGCTGTGTTTCTCCATTGGTGCATCAGTGAAAAAAATAAAGCTTCTGTTTGTTGTCCTTACACCAAGTCTCCTGTAGTCTACTTTCTGGTATTAATTACCACCACCTCCAGTAAAGAGCTTATAACTTCTGTAAAGTAACTTTAGAGATAATAACATTTGCAAAGCAAAATATTTGGTCCTCCCTGCCTTGTCACTACCACTTCCACTCTTTTATGACTCTGATACTTGATTTGGTGGTTGCATGTGAGAGTCTAGGGGAGTCCAGATACATGTAAGACCTAGGGGAAGGGGCAACGACAGAGAAATGTGAAACAAAGTAAAGTGGGAGTGAAGTGTGAGTGGGCAGAAATGGAAAGCAGCCTTTATCTTCCCAGGGGACCTGTCCAAGTAGTTAGATCTTTGTTGTCAACACTCCACTTCAACTGTTAAGCGCTGGGGGAAACCCTGCATCAGTAGGCTACTGTGTCAGCAGAAAACATCCTCCTACCTGATAGTTTGATGATCTCTTCTCCTTGTAGTTTAAGTTTGCCTCCTCCTTCTCCTCCTCCTCCTCAGGGTGTAGGTCTTCTGGTTTTGCAAGTCATCTTCCTGTTTGTATAACTTTTTTAGGTTGTGCGTCTCCTTGTCCTGATGGTGAAGCCAGAGACTGTCTAGAAATGCTTGTGTAAACAAGTTCTGCTTTGTCTCCTCTTGCTGAGGATAGGACCGTGCTTCCTGATATTGTGGTAGCTCCTCCTCCTCCTGACCATGTGACTGCTCCTCCTGGTGGTGTGTCTACGAAAAAGGTCTTTACATTATCAGTCAAGTCAGCTTTTATATTGTCTGTTTCTTCATCTGCACAGGTCATACAAGGAAATTGAAATTACATTTCTCTCTATATACTTTGAAGGACATAGACATTCACCGGACTGACATTTACAGACTGACATCAAAGTACAAGACAGGACAAGTAACAGTGATGGACCAATAACAGTAAAGTGATGAAGTAATACAAATACTGAGCATTTAACATTGGCGAGTGACCGTGATGGACCAGTGACAAACTATGAACAGTAAGTGATTAGAGTAATAAAGAACAATTAACATTTAACATTTAACATTTAACACACATACAGTATATGGGAAGAAATAAAAGACATAATAATGAAACATAACAATAATAATAATTATAATAATAATAATAATAAATAAATAAATAAATACAAAATAGTCAAGGCTATGTATGCTGTACTACACACAGTGCAGTCCAGCATAGTCCATTGTAGTCCAGTGGTCATGTAGCAGCAGTTTAGCAGCATATTTGGAGGTGCAACGTCACATAGTGCAAGCAATTCTTGGTGTGGAGATCTGGGAGTGCGTAAGGTGCAGTCACATGGGTGTGTGTGTGCTGTGTGTTTTGTGTTGTGCTGTGTTGTGTGTATGTTTTGTGTTGTGCTGTGTTCTGTGTGAGTGTTGTGTTGTGTGAGTGTGTAAGTGTGTGTGGTAGGGCGCACAATTAAGCAAAAATAGTCCAAAATCGTGATATCGAAATCGTGATTTCAATTGAGATTTAATCGTGGCAATAGTGACCTGCCTTCGAGCGTCCTTGAAGCCAGGACATGCTGACGGGCTGGTGTTTCTGGCCAGAAAGCTGTCCACCTCTTACATAATTACAGTATTACAATTTAGGTTTATTTTGTTCATCCCGTATATAATTCAACCTTGGTTACATTTAATTTTGTTATAATTTAAAAGAAAATTCTGCAAAAAAAGTAGTAATCGTAATCGTGATTAATAATTGTGATTCCGATTTTGACCCAAATAATCGCAATTAATAAGTTATTTTTACCATAATCGTGCAGCCCTTGTGTGTGTTTTTTTCCATGGGGGGCAGCAGTAACAGGGGTGTATTATGTGCATGTTGGATGTTGCAGGGCCCCAGACAGTTCTTGTGCAGGTGAAGGTGCAGTTCCACAAATTAAAAATTTGCAAGGACCACTCATAATCACAACAATAATTGCAGTTACCACCACAATAATTTGACAATGTCATTTTAATGCAAAACAGGGCTCAGGGTTACTGTATGTAGGAAGTAGGCGTATTGTTTGTTCCTCACAGCTGAAAGAAAATTTGTTTCAAGAATTGAAAGCATGATCAGACCAATTATAAACACTGTGGCATTTTTGAGTGTTGTATTGTACAACTTTTTTTGCACACCCCAGTCAGCAGGTGCATTGTATGATGACCCAAAACTCATGCACACTGATTGTTGTTTTTACTTTTACTGACTGACGTTTCGGTTGTAGACCTTCATCAGGTAAATTTGAAAATTTCAGGTAATAATAAAGGGCAAAATTTACCTGATTAAACCACTACCCAAAGTTGTCCATCAGAACTGTGACCAGAATGAGTTGGGACTAGAGCTGTAACCAGAATGCATTGAAATGGCAAAGCTCATGCCGTAATTCCATGTGGGAGTGAAGTGGATTTCCGCCGAAATCCGAGCCCCTCAGGCCCCCTATTCTGGGCGGCTCAGGGCCCGGTCCCGTCGTCACGTTTTGGAAGAATTTCAGCCCACACAGTGTTTCAGCAGTCGTTGTTGTTGCGTTTATTGGGTCATTTATGGAAGTTCCGTGACCGTGGAGAGGAAAGGTTTGTTTCTCACTGGATTTGTCATCTATAAAGTTTAAATAAAAAAATGAGCCGGGGTGCCCCTCACAAAAATGTGGGGAGATTTTTTGAGCCCTGTATCCAAAATGGCTGCTGCCAGCCAAGCTAGAAATTAGCTTTTTAATGGTTTTGCCGACAATGCTGCATAATACATGGTTTCTGAGACTATCTGGGGCAAGAAATTCACAAATTATGTAGATTTATTGATTTGACCTATTTCTGATCTTCAAATTCAAGATGGCTGCCACTTTTGGCTCTTTAAATGTAAATTTTTCAAAATCGTCAGAGAGCCTTAATGTTAGGCTCAAATGAAAGGTCTGCTCATACTGAGTTCAGTTATGGACAGTAAAATTACAAGTAGGTAATCTGAAGGTCATCTGAAAGGTAAAAAAGATGAAGGTTTCTGGTTGATGAGAATTAAACTGCTGATTAGTCGGGTCGGGTCGGGTCATAATGTGAGGTTCAGTGACCATTCTCTGGCAAGGGTGTTTTGATTATTGACTTGACCTCTATGGACCCTTAAGAAAAGATTTAGCCCCCATGTCCCTCCCAAAAATCACGGCATTTTTTGCTAGAGAGGCAAACTCAAAATGTTGTCCGGCGCCATCTCTAAGAAATAACTTTTAATCTTGAATGAATCATGTATGAGGACACTTTTTCATACATGTCAACCATGAGGATTCCAAATCTGACATTATTTTGATAATACAACTTTGTTTTGACATTTTGAAATTCAAGATGTCTTGCCATCTAGAACAGTCGTTTTTCAATGTTTTTTGGTCATGACCCCCCAAAACTGGACTGGGACCCCCCCAATTTGTGTAGCTCCATTCCTCATGCATAGATATTGAGAAAATAGCTGATCTACAAGCACACAATACCTTAAATTATGAGGCGTAGTGGGCTTGTAGGTGGGCGATTTTCACAATGTTCGGCTTTTTAAATATTATTTGACAATTTGGCCAATGTTTTAGCATTGTTTGTTGATAGCTTTAGATGCAGTGATGGTATTTCACTTTGAGAGTCCTTACATTACCCCCAACCCCCCCCCCCCCCCCCCCCCCCAAAAAAAGGGGTCTCGACCCACAGACAGGTTTGAAGACAGTCAAACGTGTAAAGTTCTCCGAGCTGCTAGAAGACTGTTGTTGAGGAATGTGTGACCTTATTCAATCCCAATGGCATATAGAGGAAGACGCAGAAGAGCAAGCTCATCCAGAAGATCTCCCTCCAACATATTGTGATTGAAGAACCCTATGTTTCTCTAATTGACATGGGCATGATCTGGAATATGGCAACTCCATCAGTAGATTGGCAGACACAGGACGCCACACCATACAATTGGTTGGACTATGTCCAAAAGGTGTCTCCAGCATTCTTGCCTGCCAGTGTGGAGTAGCGCTGTAGGTACGCCAAGTAGTTGTCAAGAAGGCAGTGTTGGCGTAAGCTGTTTGCATCTGAAGGGAGACAGATAAAAGACTCTCTTCATGGTCTTCCACTTGGAAGTACAGGCTTCAGCCATGGTGCTACTCTTTTTATGTGCATAGATCACCAGTCTCATGAACGCAAACAGCTCTTCTCAGATGACACATGGCCTGGACGAGCTGATGAGGAAAGTGGGATCTGTTGTTGGCACAGAACTGGAGGCTCTCAGTACCACAACTGAGAAAAGGACACTGAGCAGACTGGACTCTATTATGGACAATGACCATCACCCCTTGCACTCAGTCTTTGCTAACCAGAGAAGTCTGTTCAGCCACAGATTCCGTGCCATATCCTGCAAAAGATGCTCCCTGTATGTGCAGGTCTCGCTCATCATCTTCTGTTGAGCATGTTGTATCGCAGGGATCATTGACATTGGTTACACGGTGAGAATGAGAATGGCGGGCAAGGATGATGGATGACACCTTTTTGACACAGCCCAACCACTTGTATGATGTGCCGTGCCGTGTCCAATGGAGTTGCCATCCTCCAGATCATGCCCTTGTCAATTAGAGCAACATGGGGTTCTTTAATCACAATAGGTTGGACGGAGATCTTCTGGATGAGCTTGCTCCCTTGCATCTTCCTGTATATGACAGTGGGGTTGAATAAGGTGAGTAAGGCCACACATTCCTCAACAAAATGGTGTTCTTGCAGCTCAGGGAGCTCAAGTTGACTATCTTGAACCAGGCTTATCACTACTTTTGAGAGCACTTCTGTCCATTTCAGCAGCTCTTGCTTTTGAGTCCCTCGACGAGCTTCTTTATGCAAGAATGCTTGAAAAATGTCAAAATTTCTATGTGCTAGATCAGTGGTTCTCAACTGTGGGTTGAGATCCCCTTTTTTGTGGGGGAAGGTGTTCATGTAGAGTAGAGTAACTTTATGTCAATGTAAGGACTCTCAATTTTAAAGACCATCCAGAATAATCATCACACAATGCCAAAAACATTGCCAAATTGTCAAATAATAGGCTATCAAAGAAGTCAAACATTGTGAAAATTGCCCATCTACAAGCCCACTACTCCTCATAATGTGAGGCATTGTGGGCTGGCAGATCAGATACTTTCTCAATATCTATATATGAGAAATGGAGTAACTTGAATTGGGGGGTCACTGCCTAAAAAGGTTGAAAACTACTGTTCTAGATGGCAGCCATCTTGAATTTCACGGCCAAAACAAATTTGTATTATCAAAATGATGTCAGATTTTGAATCCTCATGGTTGAGTTGTATGAAAAAGTGCCTTCATGCATGATTCTATGTCATTCAGATCAAAAGTTATTTCTTAGAAATGGCGCTGGATGCCATTTGTCTCTAGCAAAAAATGCCGGGATTTTTGGGAGGGACATGGGGGCTAAACCTTTTCTAAAGGGTCCATAGAGGTCAAATCAATCATCAAAACATCCTTGCCAGAGGATGGTCACGGAACGTCACATTATGACCCGACTGTTTAATTCTCATCAACCACAAACCTTGATCTTTTTTTACCTTTCAGATGACTTCTGCATAGCCTACTTGTAATTTACTGTCCACAACTGAACTCAGTATGAGCAGACCTTTCATTTGAGCCTAATATTAAGGCTCTCTGACGATTTTGAAAAAAATGACATTTAAAGAGCCAAAAGTGGCAGCCATCTTGAATTTGAAGGTCAAAAATAGGTCAAATCAATAAATCTACACCATTTGTGAATTTCTTGCCCCAAATAGTCTCAGAAACGATGTATTATGCAGAATTGTGGGCAAAACCATTAAAAAGCTATTTTACAGCTTGGCTGGCAGCAGCCATTTGGGATATAGGGCTCTAAAAAAAATTCCCCACATTTTTGTGAGGGGCACCCCGGCTCAATTTTTTATTTAACCTTTATAGATGACAAATCCAGTGAGAAACGAACCTTTCCTCTCCACGGTCACGGAACTGCTATAAATGACCCAACTATCAAAGTTCTTGCTAACAGCCACCAGCGTACCAAGAGTGAAGAGTTGGCCAACCCGAAAACAGCTTGCTTCCGATACGTGAGGTATCGTTCGCAAAGTGATCTGGAGTCCAGTTGGCAAAGCGCCATAATATATACCCTAGGAACCCCCCACACTACGACGTCTTGGGGTATTTGAGGAAGTTCACAATGGAGGATTTCTGTCCTATGTTTGGCATTAAAAATATGCAACCATAAGTGGTATTGCTTCACCTCGAGTTAGGCCTTCACTCCTGGTACGTGGCGTACAATGTCATGGTATCATTTGAACATTTGCACATACCGGCACAGTCCAACAACATACAATCCACAAGAATCATACGTGAACCGGTACCATATACGGACCGGCACCCGTGTCGTCTTTTTGCGTACTGTACCCTTGGACAGATTTATATTAGTGGAATTCCGTGTGGGTGACATACAATACATTCTGAGTGTGTGCAAGTGTGTGCACATACCTTGTGCATATGTGTGTGCATATGGTTTTGTGATCCTCTTTTCCTGTAGTACTGATACTAATGGTGAACCAGCTATCACTCTATTAGTCCTTTATGTTTGTGGACTCACAGGGGTCAAGATACACTAATACTCCTGATTCTTTAGTTGGTGGCGTTGTCTGAGGCTGATATAGTTACCCGTATTTTCTCCCTGCCTCAGCTCTTAGGCCCTGCGGTCCCCCAGAGGACCCATAGTGGCTCAAGGATGGGGACCGCCAGCCCAGATGACAGGCCAGATAGTTGTTTGACAAACGGGTACTCTGGAATGTTTGCTATGAGCACCCAGTCCTGAAGGTATCCACAGCTCACAGCTGCGTGAGTGGCCCAGGGCCTGCTCAAAACCACAAATAGAAGTTTCCTTTAGGTCCCTTAGAGCCGCAAACTCATCCAACACATAGGCCTGCTTATTTCGTTTATTATGTCTTTGAACATCACCCAAAATCTACCACAGGAGCGTACCTATGTTCCCCAGGTCCTATGTTCCCGTCTTTGTATGGGACCGGGGAACTTAGGACCCTTTTCCTAAAAAAGGGTTCTATGTTCCCCGCATTGTATGTTTCCGAGTTTTCAAATTGTGCCCTTCCCAAAACCATCCCTTAACCTAACCTGTCAGTATTGCAGTTTCTGAGTTGTAAATTTGTGCCCTTACCAAAACTATCCCTAAACCTAACCTGTCAGAGGTGCAATAACAACCTGTGCTTTGCCATGTGGCAGCTGTCTACTTGGAAGCAGCGGGGAACATACAACCCTTTTTTGAAAAAAGGGTCCCAAGTTCCCTGGTTGCGGGGAACATAGAACTTGGGGAACATAGGGATGACCCCTTCCATGTGAGGTACCCATAGGATTGGTGACCCCGGTGCAAGGGACCCCAGTGCTGGGTGAAGCATAAATGATGGGGCACACTGGGTGGGAGAAGCATATGGGCAGTTAGGTGAGGGACATGGGTGTGTGAAGCGCATGGGTGCACTTCCCAAAGGGGAAGGCAGTATGATGGAATGACCATCACTAGGGTTGTGGGTGTGTTCTGACTGTCATGCCAACGAGCCCCAGTTTATTACAGCATACCCCAGAAGGTCCAGGTTCGAGACTCGGCTGGGCAATTGTCATGCCAATGAGCCCCAGTTTACTAGAGCGTACCCCAGAAGGTCCAGGTTCGAGTATCGGCTGGGCAACTTCACTTCCCTTCGCTACAGGACGGCACAGCAAAAGCAGCAATGCGACATCACAAATGTGGCCGATATTATTTTGGTAGATAACCTTTGACCTTTTTCTCATGAATTTAGATTAGCCATTGTCTTGTCAATCATGGACCTCATGGTTCTGGTATGACCAAAGCTCAGGTAGAATATAAACATCTCACGGGAGTCGGCCAAAACATCTTAAACTCCCCTTTTCTTATTCCTTTTGATGTGTCACACAATTAATTTTCTAACATAGCTTCACCATTTTGGTGCATTTTACCGGTTTGTTTGTGACATTACATTGGCACATGTCAATGAGTCTCGTTAATGTTAGGTCACTTGTCACGGAGTAGTTGCCCTCATGCTGTCATTGGCTATGCCACAGGCGAGTCTGTGGGTGCCTTCCAATATGCGATCTTACGTCCTCCACTTGTGCTTGTGGCCTCGTACCAGGAAGTAATACGTCAAGATGACATCACTGACATGACAACAGCATTATATTTCAATATCCGTAAAAGCTCAATTGTAAAGACATTTTCTCATTTTCAAACAGGATGGTAAATGAAGAATAGTCCCCAAAATAATGTTTTGGCTAGGCTGACAGCGGGGAAACTTAAAGGACCAGTTCAGTCAATTTCAACATGCAGTTGTAATGCTCACACTACCCTGGACTTGTCAGTACCTGAGTTTTTTTTTTCTTTCTTCTTCAGCCTTTTCCTGGTCATTGTAATGGGGGCAGCGCTTTGTTTACATTTAAAAGAAAAAAACACAAGATTTTTATTTATTCCCAAAAACATCCAAAAGGTTATACAACATCAGCAGACAACTAGCAAACACTGGTACCTTTTGGGAAAATATTTGGAGTAGGCCTATGTAATAAAAAAAAAAGTAAACAAACGCTGCCCCCATTAAATTAGCTCATATCTCGAAAAGGGCTTAGCCAAAAAATGTGGCATTACCGGGTGCTGATAAGTCAAGGGTAGGGATGGCACAAACCGCACCGAAAACCGAAACCGTACAATTCACACACATACCGAACCGAACCGTGCCATCCGTCGCAAACCGCAATTCATGTACTGCCCACAAAAATAAGTAAAACAGACATTCTAGGAGTATCTTATCCAGTCTCTCTGATTAAAACATTTGCGTATAAGACCAATCAGAGGATGACACAATTAAAATCACACCATTTTCACATTATAAGCCTATACATCACTTTATAACTGCAGTTATATAAATATTGTTTAATATTCCCAGTGCATCATTTATCATGAACTAAAAAAAAGAACCGTAGAGAACCGAAAACCGTGACCTTGACACCGTGATATGAACCGAACCGTGATTTTTGTGAACAGTACCACCCCTAGTCAAGGGTAGCGTGAGCAATACAACAGCATATTGAAATTGACTGAACTGGTCCTTTAATTGTTTTCTCCATTGGAGGAGGGGCATCAGCAAAACATGGGGCCACAAGCCCAAGTGCAGGACGCAAGGTCGCATATTGGAAAGCGTCCCGCCTCTGGTGAACTCGTCTTTAAACTCGGATTCTGACATCTTTATCTGAAAGGGCCGCTGCTATGAATATATCCTGCTCGAACACGCGCCTTTTCTCAGCAATGTTTCCATGAAATGGCAATGGATCCGGGTCTACGGAATCTGCCTGCTATGTTTGGTAATATTAATAGGCTTGGACGCCACCAAGCAGGCATTTGCTTGATCACAATGAGATCTGCTTGGTCTAATAATAGTTGGGTTGAATGCTTGGCAAACAAGATGGACAGTTTTACTAACGACGATATCACAAGTCATAAAAAATGCTGCTTCCTACCTGAAGCAGCGAGTGAACTGTCTCCCAGCCATGTGGACTACACCCGCAATTTACGTCAGATAGATGATTGCCAATCAGTGTAGATTACCGATGGAGGAGGTCCTATGCCAGAGCAGTTGCTCTGAGGCGACTGCGCCGCTGCTTAGAAAAATATTTGTTCCTGTGATCGTTTATTGCCATGTAACATGACTGCGGTGCAGAGGTCACTCCCTTACACTGCGTCGTGGACAGAAATACTAACCAGGATGCTTCACGCGGACAGACACAGTGGGCATGCTCACTGCCTGGCAGAAAAAAACTCCGTCACGAACAACCTTAATAGGCACGATCGTGATGAAGCAGCTGCTTTTGCTAAGCAGCGAGAATGCGCACATGCCAGCAGTTTGATGCATTGTGGTTAGAACATTTTAAAGCTAGGTTCAGTTTTAGAGCTAGGTTCATATTTCATTGAAATAAAAATGTTGTATCATTTTTATTTCATGTTAAAATTTCCCATGTCCCCCCATTAGAATAACATTGTGACAACTCTAGGTGCCAGTATGCTTGCTGCAAGATACGCGAGTGCGTGCACGATTCGTTCATGAACGCGTTAACATGCGTATTTAATGGCAATCTCGCGCGCGTTGGACACGGCAGCCAAATGCGTGCGTCAGGTGCAATGTCTTCAAACTCGCTGGGGGCGATCGTAAGATAGACTGCGCAGTTCCACGCGTGTGCTTGATATGAAAACGACAATGGCAGCAAGAGTGTCTCATTGAGTTTGTCCGAAATTTCAAACATTTGTGATCATAGGCCTATGTAACAGAGTTGAAAATGCTGTTGAGAAATATATAGTTTTTATGAGTTTTGCCATTATTGAGCAGAATATTGTTTGTTGGAGACACCTTGTGGCACTTCGGAGAACTGCAGGTCTGTTGCGTTTTGATCCTCTGGGGTTCCCGTAGCCGAGTCAGAAAAGCGATTCCCTGGCTCGGGTAAGTTTACTATTTAATGTGCTCTGTTTTCAATTATTGTTTCCTCTTCGTAAAATGCAATGTAAACTGTCTACTTGATGTATCTCATTAATGATGTAATTGTGTACACGCTGTGGGGATATGCAGGAAATTTACTAAGTTGTAAAGAAAGTTATTTACATTTTCTATTAACCACGAGGCTCTTTTGGGAGATTAGCATCTTCCTACACCTGCAGTAGATGCGTTAGCATAGTGTTCGTTTTGTGGATGAATTATGCAAGTATGCATGAGAATTCACATCATTTTTACGTCTACTATGTATCACTGTTATATGGCACTGTATATGCATGTATTCTGGTGGCATGGTACTTTAGAATTCCGAATGTTTGATCGGTTTTCCGAACCGCAATGATTCCATGCCTGAGCCTTCTGCTTGCCTCTCTCCCTCTCTGGAACTATGACGTTGCATACGGTCCTTCGTGAAACTGAATGTTACTTTTATTTTTATTGTACAGATGCTGCAGTAATGCCCTTTTGCTCTGTCAAGGTATGTCTCCAGTTGTGAATTGTATTTTGTTTCATTGCTGTGTTAAAATGTTTGGAGTCAGAAAAGCGATTCCCTGGCTCGGATGCTGCAGTAATGCCCTTTTGCTCTGTCAAGGAAATAAACTGCCGTCCAAAGAAAGTCCGCCTCCTGTGCCTGCTTGAGTCCGTTTCACCTACTACCTTGTTGCACTTTGAAAAAGGAGCATGCACATACAGGAGTAGCAGCAGTATTCTTTCCTTGCCCAGGGAGACCCTCTTTTTGTTTTGTTGTTTTCCTTGCCATCTGTATTCCCAATTTCCGCATCCCAATGCTACGTGCTCTCTGCCCCCTGGATGATACCGCCAGTATTTTGCGTCTTGGTCAACTGCTTTTGTGCTGTCGGCTGAAATTAGATTCAAGTAAAACATGTGACAACCAACCCCAGTCTCCCCCCATTCGTTTCGGTTCCGCAACACTCCCACCCCATAGATCCATGTGCAGCCCATCTTGCATTAGTACAAAATGCAGCCTACTGATGCAAGACAACCTGGGATTCAGGCTGAGCTTTCAGGCTGGTCATAGATGATATGCAGGCCTGATCGTAAAAAAAATATCCTGAGCCTGATCGTTTAACCCTTTTTGAAAGAAGAAAAACCTAGTTCAGGGTTCCCGCGGGTTATTAAAAATATTAAAAAGGCATTGAATTTAGTTATCCAGCATTAAGAGCATTAATAGCATTGAATTAGCTGTTAAAAGTCGGGAATTTTTTTCACTGCGGCATTAAATTTTCAAAAAACATTTCAGTGTGCAACCTAAAGGACGAAGTTTTTTTTTCATAATGAAGATGACGCACAGAACGTCAATACCCATGATTAGTTGTAGAACGCTACTGTAAACACAAATCTAGAGTGCAGCGGCGCCATTTTTTGATGAGGTGAGGTGAAGAATGGGAAAGTGCCGGTTTAACCCCAAGTGGCTGCAGGATCCAAAATACTTTTGGGTAAAATCTGTGCCGAATGACGGCGAGGCGTGCTGCACACTATGCAAGAAAACGTTTACGCTGGGCTTTTTTCATAATGAAGATGACGCACAGAACGTCCATTCGTTGCACTGTAAACACGTGCACAAACCTTGAGTGCTGCAGCGACAACGGGAAGTGTAGCATTAACAATTATCTATCCTCGACGTAGCGCACAAGTATTTTTTCCACTAACCAGCAAAGTTTTATTTGTGCCGTCCAAGCACCAGTTGAACTCGAGAAGCAGGTTGTGATCAAAGCCACACCCCCTTTATATTTATTTCATTGTGTTCATGCAAACAGTGGAGAACTGATGTTGTGGAGTGTTACCGGTTTTCTTGGGGTATTCTTTTTAAGGCTATTGAACGTTGTGAAGCAAACTTAAGGAGCAATCAGAAATCCACCGCTGTCATTTGTAGCCATTTCAATTTCATGACAAAGCTGTGTTACAAACGCAATTAGGCTACTTGGCGAGACAGACCTATCGATTGGTCGCAACTAGTAGATGTATCACAAACGACCACCGACATTAATTAACACACTCTTGTTTGAGGAGCTCCTAAAAGCGTTAGCAGAAAACAAGGCGACGTCATGCAACATTTAGCCTCTTTTTAAAATCTTGCATTGAATTTTTGAGGTGGCCAATAATAACCACAGACGCGTCACACACGGCTACAGTGCACTCCACACACCAACGCGTGGGCACGCTATACCTGTTGGTAGCAAACTTGACTCGTATCAAATCCCGTCTCTGAACTATTTCCCCTTGCTGTTCGGAAAAAAGACGACTACTTAGTTGATCTTGTTTTAATCGATGCGCTGCTAAACCAGGAGACCTGACCCATCTATGAATAGGGGGGGCTCACGGCGCATTTCCTTACTAAGGGGGGTCATTACTTGCACAACTAGCCCTATGACCAATAACTTGTTGACTCAAAAAATGAGTGGGTTATTGTCAGTTTAAAGCTCAAATGTAAATGATACATTTAAATGTAGGCAATTATGCTTTTTGAACGTCATTATAATGGAGTGAAGAAAAACGATTAGGCCTAATTATTAGGCCCAACAACAATAATAATGGTCTACTCCAATTTAGTCTGATAGGTTTACATTATATTGGCTAATACATGTTGAAAGACATATAGGCCTACTGTATGAATATAGGTTACAGTACATGTGCAAATTATGATTAGGCCTATGATTGGTCTACTTCATCCTAGAAAATGTCAATAGCCTATAAAAAACAGCAAATGTTCCAATTCTTTCTGTGTTTGGCTGATCGGTGATCATCACAGCAAGTCGGTAATCTGCAATTAACAAATAAATAGTGCTTTTGAAGCAGCTTTTGAATTCAATTCTGGGGTGTGTTTAAGTAAATAAATCTGAGATGCTACAATGCAACTTTGCATGTGTTTTAATTGTATTTTCCATAAATGTACATTCTTGTGCCAAACAGAGAGGTAATCTCTTAAGAAGTAATGAGGTTTGAATTTGATACGCGCTTTCTTAATTGAATTTCGTTCAATATTATTGAAATAATGGGTGCGATAAAAGTATTAAATTTTATGTGAACATGCATTAAAAAAGGTCTTAAAAGCATTGAATTTAGGTTTAACAATCCTGGGGGAACCCTGTAATGGGTCATGAATGTATGTTACATGAGTCATGCGTTATATGTTTATGTTACAGACAAACTCTGCCAAGCCTGAAATCAGGCACTGAGCCTGAATATTACTATCCCTGTGATATGGGCTCAGAGGCAAGAAGAGTGGGTTTGGAAGAGTAGCCTACAATAGAGAACAGAAGAACAGCATAGATGCTTTATTGTTGATCCCGAGGGAAATTAAGGTGTCTAGCGAGAAGGGTCCAGCTGCAGTAAAACAGTTCCACCCTTAATGCAAGCACGCCCATGGGCGTTCCCGGCATTTGCCGTATTGGCCAATCGTGAAGGGATACTGCATGATGTCATTTTCAAGGCCATTTCCGGATGAAGGCTCCATGTTTTCAAATATCCCGTGCCCAGAGAAACGTTTCACTGAACATTCCACTGACATAATATTCTCAACAATTTATGTAAGAAAGTGAGATAAATCACACGTTTTCTAATCCCAATATGTATTTTGCTTTGTCTTCCCGTACCTCGGACATTGTAGCCTACTGTTTAGAACTCGTGTCGCTATGCACAGATTTGTCATAACGTATCAGGTCGCCAAAATGCTTTGATTTCAACACAACGTTGACACATTGACAGTAAATACTGTATATATTGCCTGAATATATACTGTCAATGCGTTGGCATTACCTCACCTAGCTGTGTGTATCGAGGTCACTGTTAACACTGGGTAGGCTATATGATTAAACCACAGATTTATCCTTTCCAGGATATTAACACACCCGACAAATAATAATTAAAAAACCCTTTTAGGCGAGGTTGTTCACTTGGTAAGACATGATATAGGCTACTTAGAAAAGTTGTACGATGTACATCAGCAACACATTCCCGACTTTTTGAAGTAATGAGTGTCACCTCACCACAGTTATGTGGCCAGCTTGAAAAGAGCAGATATTAATGAAAAAATATGAAATAGTATTTGAAATAGCAATAGGCTATTTGTTTGTTTTATTGGAGAAAACGATTTCTTCATTACCATAGGCCTACCATACTCCATGTCTGTCTATGATTTAGGAGTGACCACACCATTGAAGCTTACCTCTTTATCCAGGAGAGGTTCCAGATTGGCCTGTCTTAATTAAAAGGACATCAGAAAACAGAGAAAAATTTTCCTACCATCATAACCAGTGTTTGTGCATACATAATCAGGGCCGCTGACAGCTTTGGCTTTGCCCAGGACAAAGTCATCTGAAAGGGCCCCCCACTCAATACATAGACTACATACAATGTAATGAGGACCCATTCCTGGACCCCTGGTCTCACTGGGCCCAGGTCAACGGACCCCTTTGTCCCCCCTGTCAGCTTCCCTGCATGTAGGCCACATACATTGCTGAAAGAAGTGAACGAGACAGGAATGAAATGTGAATTTATTTCTGTTTACTTTTACACTATAAAGTGTGAACGGTCAACAAGAGGGTTAACACAAAGTTTGAAATTGTGTTTGACCAGTCTCCAATGTGCATTTAACTAATAACTAAAAATAAGGCATTGGCATTAAATACAGACTGATACATACTATAAATACAGACACCCAAACAGTGTGCAATAATAAGTACTAAGTAAAATAATACTGATGGACAATAAATACACAAACACAGTGGACACACACACACGGCAGGAGGAGTTCATACAGGTGGTGTGAAGATGCTGTATACAAGGTGCAATGAGTAAAGTGTAAGTGGCATGGTGAAAGAAGTGTTCATGGAATATTCTCCCGTGTCCTTGGTTATTCATGTGGTTTTCTTCAGTGCGTTGAGGAGTCTGATGGCTTGTGGAAAGAAGTCGTTTCCCAGTGTGCTTTTGCAGCACCGCATGCTGGGCTAGCGCTTCCCTGATGGTAGTAGGGAGAACAGGTAGGGGTGATCTTATGAGCTTTTCTGCCGTCCTCACCACTCTCTGTACTGCCTTCTAGTCTTCAGCTTGATAGCTGACATGCCAGACAGAGCTGGTCAGGATGATTTCAATGACACCCCCGTAGAAGGTGGTGAGTGCCGATGTGGGGAGGTCGGCTCTTCTCTCATCCTTCGCAGGAAGTGGAGTAGTGTCTGTGCCTTTTTGAGATGGTGGAGCCATGTGGTGCAGTTGGCAGAGGAGCGGCACAGTGGTTGGTGCTGGGTTGATCAGGTTCAGATCCGAAGTTGCTGGTGTCATCAGCCCTCCCTCTGAAAACTGGCTCTGTGCCTGTCAAAAAAAGGCATGTTAATGTTATGAATGACAATTAAGACAAAAACAACCACCCCCTATCTACCTACAGAAGGACATGACATGAGCATGTGCATATGCTTGTGCACATGCCCCCCCACACACTGCTACTGTCTTAAAGTTTGGTGCACGTGCATGCATGCACGCCTATTCTCCCCCCTTTGCCTCAAGTCAAGTGTGCATTTTAGAGGTTGTCCTCACCTGCACATGTGTGAAGAGCAGGAAGATTGGAGGTTGAGGATGAAGAGGCAGGGCAGGAGGTTCTCCTTGTGAGCGGCCCTGGTCCTGATGCTGATTGCCCATCACCATGCTGTGGCTCATCAAACCCATTACCGGCATATCAATGCTGAACAGGAACGACTGCTTCCATCTGCACGCATGCACACAAACACACACACACACACACACACACACACACACACGAGAGGGATACATAGAATACACTACATAAAAATCACACCCATCATTTTAATGCAGAACACCAGGCTGAAGAGATACACAGCTTCTGGCCTGTGCAGGGATCACTACAGTGCCAGTGTTTTGTATTATCCTCTATCCACATTTTTTTTCAATAAATAAACACAGCACAGAAAGGAATTACTGTATGAAATACTTATTGGTCTAGTGCAGAACAAAACAGATTCAGTGTTTTACTCACCACTGTGTGCAAGTTTCTGTGTTCAGCTCAGGTGGAAGCCTCCATCACAACATGTTGGTACTGACATTAACCATCCTTCAGAAAACTGCCTCTGCCTGTCAGAAATAGCAAAATAATGTTAACACAACAAGGTAGTATCTTAAAAATATCCTTAACCAAAGACAGACAGACACACACTGCCACTGTCTTGGTTCTAGGACACACACACGCCCTTTAAGGGTCACATCACATGTAATGGCCGGGTTCTCACTCACTCACTCACTCACTCACTCCTTTTCTCCTACTTTTGCCTCAGACAATGCAGTGA
The DNA here is from genome assembly GCF_034702125.1 of Engraulis encrasicolus. NCBI lineage: Eukaryota > Metazoa > Chordata > Actinopteri > Clupeiformes > Engraulidae > Engraulis > Engraulis encrasicolus. The sequence goes on along the minus strand of NC_085880.1, from coordinate 14,120,751 downwards.
GTTTTTAAAAATTGGCCTTACCTGCACATGTGTGAAGGACAGGAAGGGAGGTTGAGGATGGAGCTGCCAGTCAGGAGGTCCAGAGCTGTCCTGGTCCATCACCATCATGTGGATCATCAACCCCAACCTCAACTTCTTATATCTGCGTGAACACATTCACGAACACGAACACGAACACTCACACACACACACACACACACAATAGGCGAGATATAGGTTATATGGCACATTAGGAGGCATGGGTATTGTTGCACTCTAGATGTTTAGAAATAAGTAGGTGCGTGGACCCAAAAAGTAGAGTTCAATGTGGGAGTACACTACATAAGACTGAGGTAAGTCATCACTGCTCTCTGATGGCAGCAACCTGAAACATCTTGCTCTGAGCTGCTCTGAAAAATTAAAAACAAAAAATCTGCTTGTGCTTGACCTTAGTGTCTTATTTAGTGTGTGAACCTGCTCCCACATTGAACTATATGGCACATTTAAAATCAGACCCAATGACAAGTCAAGTCAATGCAACGGACATGAACCGACCATTACATTAAAATAACAGACTAAACAGTCTTTGGATGATTGAAGAGGCAGGAGAGATGACGAGGGGCCTCGATCCAGTAGCATTTATTTACTTCCCAATCTGCTCCTGTTAGCACCTGTTAACTTTAACGATCGCGGACATTATGGCGAATGGCGAATGTACATACTTTGAGCGAAAATTACAAAGAAAATATCAACACAAACGTAACAGAATATCTTCCCATCAAAGATCAATAAAATAACAGAGAAATTAAAGTACAGAAACATCATTAAATAGTTAGTGACACGGAGGAAAAAAACACAGCTTACCCTAGAGGTTCTCTGGCTTACCCCTTGCCAATCTTCCCGAAGTGAGGAACAGTTCCGGGTGCCACACCAATTAACGCCCCATCAGAAACAATAGGTAACGATAAACCCATCCCAAGTGGTAATCTACATTAGCCCATATATTTTGAGAAGTTCACTAAGAGAAAATATAAAGGTTTATTTTTAGCACTACTACATCAAGTCGGTTTTATTTACAATTTCTTTACATGCACTGGTCAAGAAATTGAAATTTACGTTTAACACCAGGTTGAACAATATGACACCTCCGACTTTCTGTTCGCACTCCAACTAAGTCAACTCGTAAAATAACCGTTATGTTTATTCATGCCATTTATTCGAAAATCTTACCGACAGTTGAGTGATCGCTGCAGCGAAATCCATTCCAGTCGTTTAATAAGTCGCGCCGCGCGCTTGTGTTGTCATTCGGCAGCATGTCACTGACTTCAGAAACTTGAACAGCCAAAGGGGCTTCTTTGTGCGTTCTGTGGTCGTGTTTCGTAAGTAAATGCCGACATTTCGAAAATGCCGACATTCGAAGCACCAGAGCATCTGAATAACAGAGTTGCGCAAACCGGGGACCAGTCGGTTGGTTGATGTGATTTGCGTTGATTAAAATGTTTCTTAACAGTAAACTTCTGTTCTTGGAACTAACACAGATCATCACATACCAAACAAAGATTAAGTACAAACAAATTACATGACCTTTACCACATTTTCTGTGTTATACCGCCACCTCCTGGAACTAAGTAACTTCTAATAGAACTAAAGTCAATGGGGATTTCCATGTTAATTCTCCGCGAGGCTCCGTGAGAGCCGCCATTGCTGTGGAAAGATTGGTCCATAGAGGTCTATGGGAGTGGCGTAACTCTGATATTAGATGGCTCTGGAAGCACACATGAACGTCACCGCTTCTGGTATTTACCACTGGACAACTCGGAGAAAATTTTGATAAACGAGTTTACGAGATGATGACGCAGAGAACAGCTGGCCCTACTCTCACCATGGCAACCGCTAAGTTGAAATACTCAAAAACCGGCATCAGTATGTTCAGACAGTCATGGTAAATGACAGTGTCAGAAAATATTCAGCATGTTTACCTTTTGACTTCCTAATTCATTTGCTTGCTGTAGCTGATGAACAACAGTCTATAATTGTTTATTTTAAAAACTGGCGAGTCTCACTCTGGTCCGCCATTTTTAATTTGTAAACGACATCAAAAAAGCACATGAACGCAACGCACTTGTAAATACCACTTCGCAACTAGATATTATCTACTTCGGAAGACCACATGAATGCACTAATACTGTGAGGGCGGTCTAGTAAGGAGGAATGGGCGTAGCGGTATTAGCTGGACAAGACGCAGCTGGACCATATTGTGTCTAGCAGCAAGCACAAAATACACATTACACAAATCCAACATACCGGTATCCATTTATTGCAGCAAATGTAAAAATAAGTCACATCACATCCTTACCGGTTACATGACATTTACCATAATTAAATATTTAATATTTAAATATTTCTTTAAACATTTTTGGAAGCGGTGTCAAGTGATCTGCATACAGTGATCTATTGACATGTATGGTTTGAACTCATGTTCGGTCAGGTGTGACAGATGGTCAAAAAACAAAAAAACAATAAACAATAAAAAAGAAACGGTTTAAACGGAAAAAACAACCTTCTTGATTCTGTTTACTTCAGAACTCTTTGATATGAACATAGCATAGAGGGGTGGGTTTGGGGCGGAGTGCAGTTGAGAATGTTGAGCTATGAAATAGTGGACGGCGTATTGGAGGCTGAATGTAATGGGGAGGATTTGGGAGAGTTCATTGTGGTGAGGGCTTTGTGTTCTGTGCTAAGCCACGGACCTCTGTCTCCCACTTCAACACAAACTCCTGGATGTTGCGGTTGGCCTGTTGCGTCACTCTTTTTGAAATAAACGTACTGTTCTGGATTTGAAAAAGCTCTGGCTTAATGTTGTCGTGGGTAACAACTCTTCCACCCAGTTCAGTAACTACAATGTGCATTATGGTATTGATGAGGTCCAGACCAGGACCTGTGACATTCAGAGCAATTCCTTTGAAGATATCAGACCACACAATGAGGCACGCTGGGAAGACAGTGTGCAGTAACTCCATTTCCCTCTTGATGTCGGTCAATACTGATTTCCAGTCTCCTCCGACCTCAACATCATCAAGGTAGAAGATGACCATGTTTGGTTGGCGAATGACCTTGTCCTCTAAACTCACCAGGTTCTTAAAGGAAAATGTCGTTTTACCCCAGATTGCTTTCCAAACCACCTCCAGCGAGCCAGTGCCGCTTCGCAGTGGAATACCTAGCTGTTCAGCCGAATCTCTGGCAAGTCCACAGAAATGTTTCCCACAAATCCACACCACTTGAGCAGCCTTCTGGGTACCATAGCCTTAAGAAGAAAAAGAAACAACAGTACCAACAAAATTCAAAATTATTTCCAGAAAATTACAGTGCATCTTATAAGTTTGCATACCCTGGTAGAATGGCTTTCGTAAACATTTTTAGACAATATGAACGATAACGCAAAATTCTTTTAGGTCACTCATGATTATTATTTGATATAAGGCATTTATTGTCCAACAAATGTGCTTAGTCTTTTGGAATAATACTAATAACGACAGAAACTACCTAAATGAGTTAGATCATAAGTTAACATGGCCCAGTGATTTGGGCTGATAACATGCAACCCAACACAAATTATGGATTTTGCCAATACAAGCATTTTACCAACATTTTCTTGATCTGATCGAGTCACTTGGTCTAACCAGACAGTTACTTGGAGAGGTTAGTTGTGCTGTGAATAATCTGCAGGTTTTTCCCCTTCTACTTCTACTTTTGGTTCCACTGTTCCACCAAGATATCCAGCTACTACCAAGTGAGACCAAGTGACCCATTATCAGATCAAGAAAATCTTGCAAGTATTGGCAAATGCCTAAAACAAGGTTATATAATATAATGGTACCTGTGATGGGTTGATCGGTTCTATCGGTTAAATGTGCCAGTGCTTCCTTGTGGTCTGCAGGTCTCGTGGATTCAGGAAGATGTTCTGAAAGAATTGGGATGGAGTTGTGGTCCCACTTCCATGGATCCACAAAGCCTAAGATGTTCTGCTTAAACAACTGCTCACCCTTGTCAGAGAGCAGACTGCCTTCTGAGACAAAGTGCTCTGGCTGAATGTTTCCATGTGCGATCACTGCTCCTCCAAGTTGCTTGACTATGCTGCACAGTCTCATGTTGACCTCGTGTCGGTTACTGGCCAGGTCAGTGCTGTGGGCATCCTCATGTCCTTGTGTTTTCCTGTGTGTCCTTGAAAGGATGTCCGACCACACCAGTGCGCATTGGGGGAAGATCCGTCGGATCATGAGCAGGTGCTCCTGGATACTCAGCACCATCTGCTCCAGGTTCCTATGTGGGATGTCACAGGATGATCCAAGATGGATGATCAGCATGTCCGGGTTAGGCCAGTTTTCTGACTGGACCTTAAGCACCTGATGTACAACCTTGGCCAAGCTCACATCTACTAACGGTATCCAGTATGGCCTCCAAGTATGGCCCTTTTCATTCTGGCGCATAACAATATGCTTTTGGACTGACTTCAACACCTGGGAGTCCCCAATAATCCAAACCTTCTTGGCTTTAGCTTTAGTCGTCAGTTTTACTTTTCTTTTAATTTGTTGATCTGCAGGATTGAAAAAAAAAGCATAAAAGAAAACCAAGCATCACATGTGTTGCTCAAGGTTCCTTCAGCCATGGATGAAGGTAGCAGAGATGACTTTCATTATATGGAATTAAATCTTATTAGTGGTTGCAAGACAAATTGCCATGGCTACCCTTAAAACAATAAAAACTAAAACAATAATACTAGCACTGATAACGTCATCATCACCACCACCATCGGCATCATCTTCTTCATAGCTTTGGTGTTTTTTTTACAGGTGCCCCTCTGTGTTAAAAACTGTGTGTGGAGTTACCTGTGGTGTGCTCAGTGTGAAGCAGCGTTGGGCTCACTGCCAATTTAGCCAGCTTGGCCTCCAAAGCTGCTTTCTGTGCCTCCAGAGCCGCCCGCTTTTCTGCCAGTACTGCCCCCGCCCCTGCCGAAGCAGCCTTTCTCGCCTCCGTAGGCTGTTTTGCCTCCTCTCTGGACCATTTTGCGTCCTCCATAGACTGCTTCGGTTCCTCTGTAGACGGCCTTGCCACCTCTGTGAAACGTTTTCTCTTCTTCCTAGACCGTTTTGCCTTCTCTGTAGGCCATTTCCTGTCCTCGGTAGAGCACTTTGCCTCCTTCCTAGACTGCTTCGCCATATGGAGCATTTCCTCTCCGACCTGTTGCTGCTGAAATCAAACAAAACCAGTGTCATCATGAGTTCCTCTTGACATGACCATCAGCTGAAGATAGATAGATAGACAGACAGACACAGACATATCAGAAATAGGGGAATTCCATTGTTGCAAAAACCCTTAAAAACATACAAACATTGGCCTACATCAAGCATTTATACTAGGGATGTAAATCACAGCCTCCATGACGATACAATACGGTATTGATTTCTTAAAGCAAGGATTATTTTTGATTCTTAGGAATTCCCCACGGTACGATATGAATTCATTTCATTTTTTTCCATTTAATTTTCTACTTATTTTCTACTTACTATTATGTTATGGGGCTCGGGCATTGGACAGGGGCCAGCGATTCGATTATTTGCGATACTTAAGAATGCCCCACGATATAAGATTTGATTAAATCGTTGGTCATGGGATTGATGCATCAATACATCTCGATTATTTTTGTACAGCCCTAACTTATATACATGCATGCACACAAAAGACACATAATTATTCTTAAAATATCTTCTCCCCCTGCTCAGAGGGCGGCCGTTATATAGTGTCATTGTTGTTTGTACACATTGCAAATTGAATGATAAAGTATGAAAATGCACTTGATTAATACTTCTGACTAAAGATCTTTCCCATTAATTGATTGGTCAATCATCAGTCAATGTCTGCCCTGACTACAACTAAGTTGGCCAAGTCTGTAACAGAAATCGCTTAACCAGTGAGTACTGTTGTGAAGGTAGAGGTGTATTGCTCTTAATTTGCAATAATTAAATTGTCCTCCACAACACTATTTGTACTGTGCAAGGTGTGGGATGTCCTCCAATGCTCCTCTCCATCATCATTACTAGGTTGTCCCGAATATAGAGCCTGCTTTCCTAATCAGTTTGATCAGTCTGTCTGTTGGAATCACTGGCGCTACCCCAGCAGAGGACAAAGAAAAAATCACTAGCCACCACATACAAATAAACCTGTAACACTTATCATCTTAGCCTACCCACAAAGTAAAGCTGGCTCTGACCCTTTTTGTAGATATCCTCTGTGTTGTGTTTCCAGTTCAGTTTATTGTCTATTGGGCAGATACAGTATGTGTAGCTCAGTAGTGTTTCACTAGCTGCAACTCCTCCCCTGGGGTGGCAATGATGCCAAGCTTAGCCTAAGTCCTTCTAAAATCCATAATCATCTCCTTGGTGTTGGCAATATTGGGCATTATAACCGGGTGTTAATTGATTGGTCAATCATCAGTCAATGTCTGCCCTGACTACAACTAAGTTGGCCAAGTCTGTAACAGAAAACGCTTAACCAGTGTGTACTGTTGTGAAGGTAGAGGTGTATTGCTCTTAATTTGCAATAATTAAATTGTCCTCCACAACACTATTTGTACTGTGCAAGGTGTGGGATGTCCTCCAATGCTCCTCTCCATCATCATTACTAGGTTGTCCCGAATATAGAGCCTGCTTTCCTAATCAGTTTGATCAGTCTGTCTGTTGGAATCACTGGCGCTACCCCAGCAGAGGACAAAGAAAAAATCACTAGCCACCACATACAAATAAACCTGTAACACTTATCATCTTAGCCTACCCACAAAGTAAAGCTGGCTCTGACCCTTTTTGTAGATATCCTCTGTGTTGTGTTTCCAGTTCAGTTTATTGTCTATTGGGCAGATACAGTATGTGTAGCTCAGTAGTGTTTCACTAGCTGCAACTCCTCCCCTGGGGTGGCAATGATGCCAAGCTTAGCCTAAGTCCTTCTAAAATCCATAATCATCTCCTTGGTGTTGGCAATATTGGGCATTATAACCGGGTGTTAATTAAAAAACATACAGCAGTTACACGACAGTACTGTGGTAAATCGTAATTTTCAGAATGGCATCCAAGCAAGGGCGAAACCATAGGAAAGATATTGAGGGGGTCCAAATCAGAAATACAGAGTGTTGTGAAAAGTCATAGGCCAGCGGGAGGTCTCCCCCAGAAGATTTTTGATTTCTTACATGCCATTTCCTGCATTCTAGTGCATTTTAGGGTGACCTGGGGCCTCATGTACAAAGAAGTGCGTGGATTTCCCACCAAGAAAGTGCGGACGCGAAAATCTTGAAAGTTACTTACGGACAAAAAAATCTGGATGTATCAATAAGTGCGTAACCAGGTTTTACAGTGAAATCTTGCGCACATGCACGAGCACACGCGGACCCAAGTCTCCGCCTTGCCTCCTCCCTAAGATATTCTATATGAACATTCTAATTAGTATGAACAGACCCATTCGTGTGCATTCATTGGTTGAAAGAATGGGAAAGGGAACGCAGGAAGGGGAACGCGGGAAATACATTTCATGATGCGAGGTAAAGGCGCTGTTTGGACCCAATTTAAAAGGAAGAAGGCAGCGCAACAAAATTACTTTGGCGTGTATAAAACCGGGCATTGGTAAAACTTAATGTGAGGACTGCAGAAAAAAAACTGTCATGTTATACTGTAGTACAATGCAGGTTTCCCCCCAATTGATATTAAGCCCATTAGGCCTACATCAAAACACATTGTGCAGTCGCCAAGGCTGCCGAGAAATAAACTTTATGTTGGATATAGGCTAGATACGAAAGATGCACACATACGCCACAAGTATGAATAACCTGCAGCCAATACTCAGTTAGAAATTCACCTGTTAAGTGATGGACTGATTTTACAGTAGCCTAGCCTTATTAAAAGAGAAAGACAAGCACGGTGAGGACGTTCCCAACAAATGCTAGAAGACACATCGCAGATGTCGTAGTCCAGGAAATATTCAATGTTTAATAGCTGCCAAATACTTGAAATAATACTGCTGATGGGCCTCCGATTTCGTTGTAGGCTAATTCCAGGATAGTTTCATGAGTCCGCTTCATTTTAACCAGCTGCCTCAACAATAATATGGTTGAGGTGGTTTTCTTCTTCTTTTTTTTTTAAATCACGCGCCTCAACATTTAAATCCACGTTTAACTGGCTGCATTTTTGCAATATTTCTGACCGCGTAGACCTACACCACATTGCAGTTACGCTGAATGCCTGTGTGCCGCCAAAAAGATGAAATGCACCAGTTACGGCAACTTCCATGCTTACGGCAACTTGGAAAACAACTGAAGTAGTTTTTTTGTCCGTAAGTGAGCTTCGTACATGAGGCCCCTGTAAGACAAATCCTGACCCCATGAAATAAATATAGAACAGTAGATTTTAGTCTTTGATCCAAATGGGAGCCTTCCCAAATTTATTTAAGTGAAGGTCTATTGATAGTGCTTGAATTCAAAACAAGTTACAATTCAAAGCTTGGTTTTCTTTTTGTATGTCAAGTATCAGGTGCCAAGCTTATCCCCAGTCATTCTAAAATCCATAACCATCTCCTCGTGTTGGCAATATTAGGCATTATTATATGGTGTGACGTCATCGGTCGAATGCTCCATTCATTTCAATGGGGCTCCCCAACGTTCGCAGGTCTGATATTTGAGATAACGGACGGGTTGGTCTATATCAGACCGCTGTCAATGGCAACAAGACTTTTCACTGCTAAAGCGAATGTTTCACATCACTCCGCAGGGGGTCCGGTCTTTTGTCACTCTAATCAGCTGCTGTGATAGACAACACCTGTTGTCTAGGCTACCTGTTGTCTAGCGGTGTTCCACAACGGCACTGTTTTGTTTTGCGCAGCAACAATCTTTTGACATGAAAAATTATAATAAACTTAACATTAAATAAAGAAATGTCCCCGCCATGTGTGAATCATTTAAGTATATCCATATAATAAGCAGGTTAACGTTCAGCGAGTCGGTCGCTTAGTGGAATAGCAGCACTCCGCTCCGCGTCGGGGTCTAAAGATTCTCTCCGTCGTGCTGCTATTCCACGGTAGCGACCTTCTCGCCGAACGTTAACCCTTACTTATAAGTACAGGGTGTTAAAAAGGGAATAAAACAACATACAGCAGTTTCATGACAACATTGTGGTGAATGGTAATTTTCAGAATGGCATCCAAGCCTAGTTCGCAATGGGTTTACCTCTGTAGGCAATGCAGTAGAAGAAGGTTTTCCTTTGGGGTTGGGTGGACCGTTGGTAGCTTTAGGACAAGAGGCAGCAGATGAGTCATCAGGAATAGTGGAGGTGAATCTAGAACGCTTTGCCTCTTCTGAAGAGCACATCACCTCTGCAGATCGCTTTGCCCCCATTGGCCGATTCACCACCTGTGTGGACCGGCTTGCCACCATTGGCTGATTCACTACGTCTGTGGACCGCTTTGACCCCATTGGTTGATTAAGCATCTCTGTGGACTGGCTGGCCACCATTGTGTCCTCTGTAGGCTGTTTGGCGTTGTCTGTAGTACACTTTACTTCCTCCGTGTCCTGTTTCATGACCTTGGCCTCAGTGACCTGCTGCTGCTACAACCAAACAGAGGCAGAGTCATGACCAAGTTGCTGTAGCCAAGAGCATAATTAACCACCTCAATTTTAGTCATTTCGGGTAGAAATGGTAATGAAACCAGGGCTATGAACCGGTTCAGGGAACGAAAACGAAAACTGGGAACGTTTTCTGTTTTACATGGAACCAAAATGAAACCAGAAATGTTGTTTTTTTATGTTCCGGAACAGAAACGCTTAAAAATAGTGGCAGTCGTACATAATGGTAATACCGGTAATACGGGATTTTGTTGTGTGTACAGTATCATGACTGAGTATCGCGGTCTCTCGGTTCGATCCAATATCATTACAGCCCTAGAGGAAATGTAAATTAACCGTTCCAGCAACGTGTTTTTTTTTTGCTCCCTAGCCAGTTCGGAAACGTGCATTTAATGGCGGAACACAAAACAAAAATGTTAAAATTCGGTTTCTGTTCGTAACGAACCAACTAGAAAAAAAGCAAGTGGTCTTGAGTTTCCCAGTTTTGAAAATGTATATAAAATAAAAAACAAATAAATTATATTTACAAAAGTATTCACAGCCTTTGCTTAATACTTTGTACAACCACCTTTGGCAGCAACTACATTCATTTTGTTTTTATTTCGAAATGAAAAGGGATTAAAAGGGAGGTCATCGGTGTGTGTTTCAACCTTTCAGTACATTGAAATGGTCTCAAGAGAAATGAACAGACCAAGGATATGGATCACTGGAACCATGTCGTGTGGTCTGATGAGACCAAGATAGACAAATTTGCTTTAGATGGTGTCAAGCATGTGTGGTGGTAAACAAGTGAATTTGACCAAAAAAGTGCATCATCTGGCTCGTCAAGCATGGTAGTGGGACTGACATTGTTTGGGGATGTATGAATGCCGTCAACATTGGAAATATGAATTACACCTTAAGAAGCATGCATGTCAACATGCACTGTGACTACAGAAGCTGATCATGATACTCTCCATAGGATTTCATTCAAAACTCACACCCATCTATTTTAGCCAGGTGCAGACTCAAAATGTACAATTTCAATGTACTGAAAGGTTGAAAGATGACTTCCCTTTCAATCCCTTTTCATTTCGAAATGAAAAAAATGAATGTAGCTGCTGCCAAAGGTGGTTGTACAAAGTATTAAGCAAAGGCTGTGAATACTTTTGTAAATATGATTTCTTTATTTTTTATTTTTTATACATTTTCAAAACCGTCAAGACAACTTGTTTTTCACATGGTCATAATGGAATAATTTGTGTAGGATTTTGACAACAGAGATTCATTTGTAGCATTTGGAATAAGGCTGTAAGATAATAAAACGTGAAAAAAGTGAAGCACTGTGAGTACTTTCCGGATTGACTGTAATTGTTTTGAATTTTTCCTATCTTATTTAATGAAGGTTGTCATAGCATTATAAAAGATGGCTATTATTAAAGATGGATGAGACATAATTCTGTATGTTCAACAGCTGACAGGAAATGTAAATTAACCATTCCGGTAACGATTTTGTTTGTTCTAGACGGTTCGGGAACGTCTATTTAATGGCTGAACACAAAACAAAAATGTTAAAATTCTGTTTCTGTTCATGGCGAACCAACTAGAAAAAAAAATCTGGTTCAAAGCAGTTTTACCTTCTTAAGCACCAAGATGGAACAAGATTTTTCTTTAGGCTTGGTGTGACTGTTGGGAGATTTAAGATGAGTGGAAGCAGACGACTCGTCAGGTACAGGGCAGGGCTTCACCACCTCAGAGGGTCGAGTCCTCTGCTCCATACACTGCTTTGCCTCCATCACCCCTGTAGACCTCTTCGCTGTCTCCGTAGACAGTCTGACCTCCTTGGGCTTTACCTGTCCCTCAGTGACCTGTTGCTGCAACCAAAACGAAGCAGAGTCATGACCAAGTCGCTGTAGCCAACAGCATACCTTCAATTTTAGTCAATTTGGGTAGAGAGAAATTCTAATGAAACTACGGCTATGAACCGGTTCAAGGAACGAAAACGGAAAATGGGAACGTTTTCTGTTTAACATGGATCCGAAATGAAACCAGAAACTTGGTTCTAGGGAGAAGATAATGGTATTAAAATCACACAGGAGCTACTATATGACAATAGCCTGGTATAAGAAATATAAACATACAATCCAAGCCTTCACTGCAATGGGTTTACCTTCTTTGGCAATGAGGGGAGATGTGAGGGAGGTCTTTCCTTGCACTTGGAGTGACTGTTGGTAGATTTAGGATGAATGGAGTCATCAGGGATGGAACAGGTGAATGAAGAAGCACAGCGTGGAGGGTGGCACTCTGGGGAACACATCTCTGAAGCGCGGTGCACTTCCAAGCTCCAACGACCCACAAACTGCTTGATGTTCAAGAAAAGCTTTTCCACAACGAGCCGTGAGAATCGGGTCCCATGATGGCGGTAAAGCTCGGGGATGAGGAGTTCATGGGTCAGTGCCATTCCACCCAGTGCTGCAATCAGAGCATGCATTCTGCGATTGACCAGGTCATGAATCCCGTCCTGGACCACCAGAGCTGAAGAACCTTGTTTGGAAATTTTGTTGGGCAGCAGGTCTGACCAGACAATGAGGCAGTGGGGGAAGAGGTTGTGTATGAAGCTCAGGTCTCTCTCCATGGCGCATAGAAGCTCCTGTGTGTCCCTCAAGATGATGTCATCGTCTCCCAGGTGGATGATGAGCATGTCTGGAATTGGCCAATCACGAGCAAGCTGGAGCAATCGGGGTACAAGCCGTGCCCATTTCATGGACAACTCACCCTTCCAGTACAAACGGACGCCGGCAATACTCTGTCCCAGTTTCATGCCATATGTTGGTGAATTTGCCAAGCGGGATGCCAGATCCACAAGTCCATCGCCACAAATCCATACTGTTTCCACACTATTGGTAACAGGTCCTGGACAACACATTACACAGAACAAAGATAATGTCTCCAGAGAAAACCATATTTATCTTCGATTTCAAACGATTAAAGATGCACCATCCATATCAGTGACAGCATTTGTTACTTGCAGGGTTCCCCCAGGATTGTTAAACCTAAATTCAATGCTTTTAAGACCTTTTTTAATGCATGTTCACATAAAATTTAATACTTTTATCGCACCCATTATTTCAATAATATTGAACGAAATTCAATTAAGAAAGCGCGTATCAAATTCAAACCTCATTACTTCTTAAGAGATTACCTCTCTGTTTGGCACAAGAATGTACATTTATGGAAAATACAATTAAAACACATGCAAAGTTGCATTGTAGCATCTCAGATTTATTTACTTAAACACACCCCAGAATTGAATTCAAAAGCTGCTTCAAAAGCACTATTTATTTGTTAATTGCAGATTACCGACTTGCTGTGATGATCACCGATCAGCCAAACACAGAAAGAATTGGAACATTTGCTGTTTTTTATAGGCTATTGACATTTTCTAGGATGAAGTAGACCAATCATAGGCCTAATCATAATTTGCACATGTACTGTAACCTATATTCATACAGTAGGCCTATATGTCTTTCAACATGTATTAGCCAATATAATGTAAACCTATCAGACTAAATTGGAGTAGACCATTATTATTGTTGTTGGGCCTAATAATTAGGCCTAATCGTTTTTCTTCACTCCATTATAATGACGTTCAAAAAGCATAATTGCCTACATTTAAATGTACCATTTACAATTTGAGCTTTAAACTGACAATAACCCACTCATTTTTTGAGTCAACAAGTTATTGGTCATAGGGCTAGTTGTGCAAGTAATGACCCCCCTTAGTAAGGAAATGCGCCGTGAGCCCCCCTATTCATAGATGGGTCAGGTCTCCTGGTTTAGCAGCGCATCGATTAAAACAAGATCAATGAAGTAGTCGTCTTTTTTTCCCGAACAGCAAGGGGAAATAGTTCAGAGACGGGATTTGATACGAGTCAAGTTTGCTACCAACAGGTATAGCGTGCCCACGCGTTGGTGTGTGGAGTGCACTGTAGCCGTGTGTGATTTAACCACGGTTACGCGTCTGTGGTTATTATTGGCCACCTCAAAAATTCAATGCAAGATTTTAAAAAGGCTAAATGTTGCATGACGTCGCCTTGTTTTCTGCTAACGCTTTTAGGAGCTCCTCAAACAAGAGTGTGTTAATTAATGTCGGTGGTCGTTTGTGATACATCTACTAGTTGCGACCAATCGATAGGTCTGTCTCGCCAAGTAGCCTAATTGCGTTTGTAACACAGCTTTGTCATGAAATTGAAATGGCTACAAATGACAGCGGTGGATTTCTGATTGCTCCTTAAGTTTGCTTCACAACGTTCAATAGCCTTAAAAAGAATACCCCAAAGAAAACCGGTAATACTCCACAACATCAGTTCTCCCACTGTTTGCATGAACACAATGAAATAAATACAAAGGGGTGTGGCTTTGATCACAACCTGCTTCTCGAGTTCAACTGGTGCTTGGACGGCACAAATAAAAACTTTGCTGGTTAGTGGGAAAAAATACTTGTGCGCTACGTCGAGGATAGATAATTGTTAATGCTACACATTCCCGTTGTCGCTGCAGCACTCAAGGTTTGTGCACGTGTTTACAGTGCAACGAATGGACGTTCTGTGCGTCATCTTCATTATGAAAAAAGCCCAGCGTAAACGTTTTCTTGCATAGTGTGCAGCACGCCTTGCGGTCATTCGGCACAGATTTTACCCAAAAGTATTTTGGATCCTGCAGCCACTTGGGGTTAAACCGGCACTTTCCCATTCTTCACCTCACCTCATCAAAAAATGGCGCCGCTGCACTCTAGATTTGTGTTTACAGTAGCGTTCTACAACTAATCATGGGTATTGACGTTCTGTGCGTCATCTTCATTATGAAAAAAAAACTTCGTCCTTTAGGTTGCACACTGAAATGTTTTTTGAAAATTTAATGCCGCAGTGAAAAAAATTCCCGACTTTTAACAGCTAATTCAATGCTATTAATGCTCTTAATGCTGGATAACTAAATTCAATGCCTTTTTAATATTTTTAATAACCCGCGGGAACCCTGTACTTGGCAATGTTTGATGCTTAGCCCCAGGCTAAAAACTGTTATGGAGCAGAGAATGAAAACAAAAAAAACAAAAAAGCTAAAACTGCATTTCCTACTAATAATAAAGTAGATTTGACTCTTAACTCAATCATATTGAGATTTTCACAATAAAAGTGGGACATACCTTGTGGATGCTGAAGACTGACAGCTTTGGGAATGGCCTCATTTGCCCAGTGATGCTTGTCCATTGACATTTCGTGATCCTTTGACCTGTTGTGCTCCTTATGCTCCTTATGAGATGAAAATAATGATGGTGTTGTGCCATGAGGCTTTATTGCCTCATCTGCCTTACTTCCCAGTTGGTTAACTGTAGAACTCTGTGGAAAGCTAAACCCCATGGATAGGAAGATGGTCTCAAGTTCACCAAAGGTTAGTTTAGGTACATCACTCTTCTCCGGGTTATGTGTTTGTTCCGTTTTCTCACATTGGTCTGAACTCTTGAGGTACTTGCTACAGGCAGGATGGCAGTCACCATGCTTTTCTCCATACAGATAAGTCTCCTCATCCCCTACCTCAGACTGGCTGAAGGACCGGTCCTCCCTGTGAGAGACTATACCCATGCCACCAATCCCAACCCCCTTGGCCCTGCTGAGGAGTTGACTCTCCATGGGAGACACCATACCAATCCCAACCCCCTCATCTTTTTCCTCCTGCTGCTGTGATTCATGAGTTAGCCCCTTGATGCTTCCTTCCATTATTGCGTTCTCATTTACCTCATCAACCTCAAAGGGATCATACAAGTCAGCCCCACTATGTTTTTCAGAAAGAACTATAGTTCTGTGATTGTCTAGAGTGGAAGGTCTTTGTTGGGGGGCAGGGAGGAAGGCCTGAGGTTGGCATTTGGTTGAAATCTCTGGGGTCTTATCAGCTTGAGTTGGGCACTCACAATCAGGGGGTTTACCCTGTGTCTCCATGGCTAGCATAGCCTTTCCTTCAGCAATCAATGCATTGAGTCTCTCCAGCTCCCTTGCTTTCATCATCAGCTGTTCTTCATCTTCTTTAGTCTCAGCTGCAGGGGATCTGTAAATGCTGATATTAGAGGTGTCGAAAGCCAGCTGTCTTTTTGTGGTTTCCTCCATCAACTTGTTCTCATCTTCCTCATCAACATGAAAGGGGTCATACAGCTCTTGACCCCTGTGGCTTTCTTCAGATAGGGCTGCAGTTCTGGACTGGAAAAGAGTTTTATCTTGACAAAATTGCTCGTCCTTGTTCAATTGTCTGTGTGTTTGGGCTGCTGACTGCTCTTGCCCTGACCATGTGTTCTGCTCACTGTCTGCCTGCTGAGTGTCATCAGGCTCTTGTCCGAGCAGGCAGGCACTGTCCTCAGTCACCTCAGCCTCCCTGTGCCGCTGCTGATCCAGACAGATACCTGTGTCCAAGCGGTCACCATCCAAATCATCAGCATTAACCTTCTGAGTACCTACATCTTTGTCATCTACTCTGGACAGGGAACTAGAGCCGTTTTTATTCACCAGAACAAGGGTTTCACTGGGTGAGAGCTCAACAGCGTTCTCCATCTTACCAAGTAAAGGTTGAGGGGTAACATCTGTGTCATTTATATCGTTAGTGCCAGGGGAGGTTGGTGGGGTACACATGGCCAGCATGGCTTTTAACCTATTAAGTGACGCAGTTAATTCTCGCAGCTCCATTTCTTTCCTGGCCAGATCCTCATCGTCATTGGTCACCTCTGGGACAGGTGACCTTTGGCCAGACAGACTGGTCTTAGCTCTCTCAGTGGATAACTTCGCCGTGGGACTTGACAGGCTGGTCCCATCTCTCCTGGTGGACATCTTCGCTGTGGGACTGCTTACGGTCTTGGCTCTCTTACTGGCCATCTCTGCTGTGACACTGGTCACACTTTCGTTGCTATGGCGTTTCCTGCTGCTGCTGACACTGCTGCTCCCGCTGCTTTGCCCTTCGTGCTTCTCCTTTCTATGGTCTCTATTCCACCTGCACCTCCGGTCATTTCCTCCTCTGCTCTCCCCACCGCTCTCTCTGCCATCTCTACCCCTCCATGCATCACTGCTCCCTCCGCCATCTCCTATTGTCCTCTCCTCAGTGCTCTCTCGGTCATCTCTTCCTCTCTTTGGCTCACCGTTTCCTCCGCCATCTCCACCTCTCATCTCACTGCTTCCTTGGTGCAATTCACTTTGGGGAGTCTGGCGACTGCAGCTCTGATTAGTTGTATCACCAATGTCTCGACTTGGATTTGGGCTTCTGCTCAGACTGGGGCTTCTACTGCGGCTCTGGCTCTGACTCTGACTCCTGCTGTGAAGATCAGCGGTAGACTCTTCTTTCACAGTTACTGGAGATTTGCTGTAAAACAACACATCACACATAAATATGTGAAGGATGACTGTAAATACTGCATGTTTTGTCAAATATACCTTTGTTGTTAAAAAAAGAGAAAAGATTATTGCTATTGTTCCAGAATTGCTGGAGAAACAAGAGAAAGATCAAAGTCAATTATTTAACTCGAGGGGTGGAGGGAGATAAATATATTTCCAGAAATTGTGGACGGTTCCCTTAAAGAGAAAATGTAGATTTAAGTACAAGTCATTTCATTATCCAAAAAAATATATTGCATTTTATTGTCCAACTCACACAGGCTCCAAGGTGTCCATACTGACTGGAGTATCTTCCTGTGTCTTTCGTTCAGACTGAACTGCTTTGGTGCCCTTTTCAAGACAGGAGAATACGAATTATATAAACAGGTTACCCAGTTTTTACATATGCCCCCTATTTGAAGTTATCATTGCACTCAAAACATTACATATGTGTCCCATCAGGACTTCGAACCAGTTCAAGGAACGAAAACCGTTCCGGAACAGAAACGTTATTCTGAAATCCACAACACCAGTTAATAACGATTTGTTTCGTTCTCTATATATTTTATAAAATTTCACAAAAGCATATCATGAAGCATACATTGAAGAGTTTGCGCTGTAGAGTTAAAAAGGAAGTTGGAGGTACTGTATATTTGACAGGCTACACCATATCTGCACCATGCAGGGTTAGGACTTATAGCACAAGCCTTTGAAGATCTCCATACGGATAAAACTTACAACCAGGTAAGGTGTTTAGCACCTATCCAGAAATGTTTTTGATAAGAAATTATTTATAGGCCTATAGGGTACAGGAAGTCTGTAGGCTATATGTGGGATGGATAGCCCATCTGAATGTTTTTGGATGCCGCCTGTGATTTATTATTTTTAGGCATAGAGTAGCTACGGTGTAAATCAAGGACAAATACTATGGGTATGCCTATTCTAGGTATATGGTATAGTCCATAAAAATAGACTTGATATGCCCGCCAAACACTGCAGGAATGATAAGAACAAACAATATTTTTCGTTCCAAACCGGTTCAGGACCGATATAATGGTGGTGGAATGAATACAAGAATGAAAACGTTAAACATAGGCCTATCTGAACTGTTCGGCACGGAACGATTGAAAAATTATTTCGTTTTCAAGCCCTGGTGTCCATGGGTCACATTGGGGGCTGGTTGTCATATCTGATTGCAATGTTGTTATGCCATAAAGGGGCCTAACTGCACACCAAAATTCAGGTCCTATCTATGCAGAATTGGAGTACCCTCCTAGCCTGGCAAGTCAGACCCATACAGCAAAAAGCTGTACAAGAGTCTGGGCGAGCTCGGAGAGAGTGTGGGCGGGATTAACGGTTGTCTATCAAAAGGCCTTGGCACTCAACGCCACGCAATAGGATGGTGGAACAACCAATCCCCACACAGTTCTGTGTAACGTCACAGCTGTCTTTCAGAACATACACGCGAAACGCCCCTGTAGGTGAGTGTCTTTGTGCCTTCATAGGAATGAATGTGTGTGATCACCACAGTCACAAACAAGTTTCCTAATAAATCGTGTTTTCACTTACACAGTTCAAAAATGCCTCGTTTTCAACCACATGGCCCTCCTTGATCAACCAGCGAAATGTTGAGCAATTTGGGGCTTGTTAAATTGTTATATTTATGATTGTTGTCAACATGTCACTTGTTAGCTAGCTAGCTGTACCCATAGAACTAATGCACGGCTGGATACCTCTGTGTTATTGACGACAGGTTGGCTAGCCGGTAGACTAGGTGTCATTCACATCTATCTAGTAAGCTACTTAAAAGACTTTCAAAGCTCCCAAATGTCTCGTTTGTAATGACATGGATCTTATTAGAAATTGGGGCAGGCATATAATACAAGGCTGGATACCTAGCTCTGTGTTATTGACGACAGGTTGGCTAGCCACTAGCTCGGTAGACTAGGTGTCATTCCCATCAATTTAGTAAGCCACTCAAAGACTTTCAAAGCTCCCAAATGTCTCGTTTTTAATAGCATGTGTCTTATTAGAAAATGGGGCAGCAATTTCATTCTACACCTACAATAGTGGTCTGATAATAGCGTGTGACTATCTGGTTCTGTAAAATGCTCAAATTAGCTTACAGAGCTAGCTTAAAACATCGAATGACCAAATGGTAATGTGTAGTGATCTATTTGTGTCCGATAAGTTCATGGTGTATTTTTACATCAATCCATGTCAGTCACTAAATGTATTATCATCCAGGCTTTTTAAATTAAGTAAAAACTTTCGTGCTGTAAGTAGCACGGACAGCCGCCATGTTTCTTCTTAGAAAGTTTTCTGTGTTTACTAGGTAGCACGGCCCCCCATCTCGCTCTCTCGATTTGATTGGCCCGGTCATCGATAACTTTCAGCCTCGCAAAACGACCGGGGTCCGCTAGACTGCCCCCGGGAGCAAATTCAATTTGCGGTCGCTAGGAGCGTCTAGATTTCTAGGCTAGTACTCTCCCTAACTAGGATGCGCACACGCACACACACAAATAAGCTTAAAGTTTACAATGATATTAGTCTTTCCTTAGTCTGGTACAAAGTGTGTAGGCACCCCCCACTAACGTCTCTGAGGTGCGACCATGAGGCTTGTAAGAATGTGGCGTTTTGAACTCAGGAAGTTAAAAGGAGGAAACAAACCCTCTTACAAAGCTGCAGAACAGTTTAAACTGAGGTTCTGAAGAAGCTGCTAAATTTTTCTGAAAACAGTCTTGGTTTGTCTAAAGGGGTTAGCTTTACATCCTTTCTATGGGCAAGATGAACTTTCAGTGCTGAATTCTCAGGTTTCTACTTTAAGAAGTGAACACATTCAAAAGGCCACAAATTCATCAGATATCACCAGGTTACCATTGTGTAAGTTTCATTGGAAAGCTTACTGTATGATCAGTACTTTTGGAATCTCTGATTAACTCAATATTCCCCCAGGTCTATACTTGTGGCCTGTCTTATCGTGGCTAGTCACATGACCAATAGCTGTGGGGGGGGAAAAAGCTGAAGTACATCATGTAGCTGAATATGGCAAGTATTAACATGGGGGGTGGGTCACTGTGGCACACCGTGCTAAGCCCCCCAAATTTGGGCTTACATTGCCCACGGGGACCCCGACGATTCGAATCCACTCGGGGTCATTTCCCGGACCTGCCCCATCTCTCTCCCAATCGTTTCCTGTCTGCCCTCACACCGTCCTGGGATAATAAGGGCAAAAAGGCCCCATAAAAATTAATTAAAAATAAGTAAATAATTAAATAAATAAAAAACACACTGGCACAGACTGTCATCCTGATGAGTGTGGTAGTGTGGTGACTTGTACAATAAAAGGACCACACACATTGTTGAGTTTCCACTTTTATCTGTATCAAACACGTTGTGATGTCTAGAAAGGAATTTAACATGACTAGGTAGCAAGACTAAGCTCATCTCGCTCAACCTTCAAGAAGCCAGTAAAGACCCTTCTCTTTAGTGACCATTTACTGCAATAATGCCTGAGCTGGACCAGTCCTGGGTAGACTATATCTGGGTGTGTGTTCTCTACTTAATCCTATACTAATACTTCTACTATTAAAAAAGACTACTTGGCATCTGTACTTACTGTTCTGTATATTCCCTGTGCACTTTGTACCCTGAGCACTTTGAAAGCTGAGCTGGAGGATCAGCATGGTGTACACACAAGACACGCGACATAGTCAATGCGGGTTACTTTACCCAAAGGTTCTTGTAATTCTTAATAGACCGTCTGCTTTACCTACGGTTGCTGCTCTGGTGTTGTGATTAAAATTAAAATGTCCAAATCATGACAAGCTTTTGACTGCCATTTTTGTCATTTATATTCATCACAGACCTCCCAAAATCACAAATATTATGTATTGAAGGGTGTAGATTCCAAATATGACGAAAAACGCAAAAAACGTATTTTATTTATACAACGCATGGGCGTGAAAAACGTATTCTTACGTTGTTGGTACTCAATGTTTTAAACAATAAAAAATACTGTATGATAAAATACTGTACAGAGACAAAGAATACATCCAGAACATATGAGGAGAAAAAAAAGGAATATATTGAGATGAAGATTTTTTTTTACATGATTACTAGTAGTCATTATGAAGATGAAAGCCGTTTCAGTTTAAAAGCAATATGCTTGGGAGAAACACCCTATTACAAAAACGGGGTGGTGTACAGTGGACTCACCTGGACAGACTTGGTACCGGGGCACTTGTCAGACAGAGGCCTGCAAACAAGACATCACATTATATTATGTTATGTTCCATTACATCAGTGGTTTTTATTACTTTGCATGCAGTGGGACACTGCCACACAGGTCTAGACTATGCTTGGGAAAGGAGATTGTAGATCAGATGTAGTTCAAGTTAGGTTATGCACAAATATTTGTACACAAGTGTCACAAATATCATATCTGCCAGACAAAAGAGGAACTAAGCCAGAGTACACGTCAGAGAATTAAGAACAAGCTCAGTCATAGAACGGAAATACGCCTTTAGTATACTTGTGATACTGTGCGATTGTACGGCCTGTGTCATCTGCTGACGTAAATTAAACTCTGTCTTACTACTTCTTAAAAGAATTATGACTTATTATGAAAGCAAATGATCCTGTGTTTCCCATGTCTATTTTCTCTTAAAACTATAAAAGGGCCCCTCTTCTTTTCTTGTGATATTGTCCAAATTTATCTTCCAGGTATTGCATGGATTCTAAGTATTTAACCAAATTAGCGTATGTAAATATCTGCATGTGTCTGGTGTATTTAAGCCCAATGAGGCATCTGCTTTTTGAAGACCTTTGGACCTTGCTGGAGGTGGAGGAAGTGATCAGAGTAAAAGATCATTCCCCTTAATAATCACTTTGTCTCTGTGTGAGTGTGTGCCATCTATTTACAGAGTGCTAAGAATTTCCTAACACTACTACAAACTGGTCTCTGCGTCTCCTGTCTCTCAACCCACTACGGACACTCCCAACAAGATACACAAAAAAATAGTTGTCATCGTGAAGTTGGGGAACCCCTGCATTACGTTACAAGCTGTAGCCAAAAAAACGTCTATTGTAATGCATTTCACATCTAAACCCATATATAAAATAATGAAAATATCTGTCTGCATTCACCATCACAAAGAAATCATTCACGGCTACACAAGGACAGATAGGCTTAACTGTTCCCAAGGGGAAACACCAACGTCACAACGTGGAGACATAAAGCATACAAGACAGGCATGGAGACATCCACACCATTGAACATGAACCACTGAATAACGAGCCCTATCTCACGCCTTTCGTAAAGTCTTCACGAAAATAATATATTAATTTTCGTGGTGCATTCACGTTATTGCCCGCCTTTCATAAAGTCTTCACGAAAATAATAGATTAATTTTCACGCTGCCTATTCACTTGAATTGCCCCACTGCTGCTATGGTTATCCAAACTTCTGCAGGGGCGGGGAGGGGGTGCTTACAGAACACTGCTGATACACTCGGGACTCACTAATTCGACGCCCTTTCAGTACTTACACCTTATGTCCCCTAAACCTAAACCTAAACCTAACCCTAACCTTAACCCTACTTTACCCTAAACCTAACCCTAACCCTAACCTTAACCCTAACCTTAACCCTAAACCTAACCCTAAATTGCTTGTTTGAAATGTTTGATTACCATGTGACGGTAGGCTACCGAAAGGGCATCAAACTAGTGAATAGGCAGCGTGAAAATTAATCTATTATTTTCGTGAAGACTTTACGAAAAGCGGGCAATAACGTGAATGCACCACGAAAATTAATATATTTTTTTCGTGAATACTTCACGAAATGAGTGAGATACGGTTGGAATAACAGATACATGCACACTCAGAGACTGTCAGAAACACATCATAATAACATAACAGGCAATAGTATCACACCATAGATGACAGTGAGACACTTATTTGAAAGATGTGCCTACCTGACAGTGAGTGCCGAGGTGGACCATGTTAAAGATGTGGTGACGTAATTTGGGGAGAGCTGCGGCAGGAGGGAATCTGTGAGATTGGGACGGATGCACTCCTTTGAAAGAGCAAGAGAGGGAGGGAGTCATCTTCACATGCCTTGCCCTTGAACCCAAGTCATAGTCAGTATTATCAACAACAACAGCATTAGCAACAACAAAAGTATTTTCATAGCACATTATCATACATGTCATTCAGTGTGATTGATAAGGAGAACACATTACATACAGATAGTATTATCTAATTCTAAACACGGCAATCTAAGTCTAAAGACAACATGGATAAATAAACCTAATCAAAGAAACAGCACTGCAACACGGCCGAAAACATGAAGGGATGCATACAGTATACTTGTATTCTGTAAAATCTTTTTTTCTTCAATAAACATTATTCATTTTTAAAATAATAATACATTTTGCAAGGACCCTCCTCATAATTACAACACTAATAGTTACCACCACAATAATTGACAGTCATTTTAATGCAAAACAGGACTTGGGCCAACTGTTGGTAGGAACTGTGTGTTTCTTGCAGGTGAAAGAAACACAGTTGTAATCAGGTAAGTTGCAAAATAACAGGAAATTAGCCCAAATTAATATTATGTTGGTTGATAACCTTTGACCTTTTGCTCATTCTTTGCTGACATTCTACTCTTCTTATTCCTTTTGATGGATCACAATTAATTTTCTAACATATCTTCACCATAGTGTATCAGTGTGTGTGTGTGTGTGTGTGTGTGTGTGTGTGTGTGTGTGTGTGTGTGTGTGTTCTACAACTTCGCGACTAGGCCTATGCATGTGTTTCTTTCCAAAGAGAAGAAGTACAGAGAGAATATGATGTTTCAGCTACTGTATATCCCATCTTCTGTAGGTATGCGTTTATATGCATGTGCTTTGTGTGCATATACTTGTATCTGATTTCTGCTACTGTGCTTCTCTTGTCCATGTTCATATTCTGTATTCAAGACCATAACAGCCCAACAGTTGGTGAAATGAGCAGTAGTAGCCCCAAAATTATGCCTTTCTCTTCATGCTCCTCTGTTTGTGTCTGCTAAGATGTGGATCTGAGTGTAAGTGTCTGCTACTTCGTGGCTGGGCCTATATGCGCAAATGCTTGGTTTGAGCTTTATCTCAATACCTCTATGTATTATATGATACGTGTATGACAGCGTATGTGTGTACCTGATCTGTGTACGCATGCATGTGTGTATGCGCTTGCGCAAGTGTGTACGAGTGTGTCCCAGGGGCCTGTTTGGTGAGAGTCGGGACTCGGAACGTGTGAGTGTGTTGACAGGGTCTTGACCTTTACCTAAGGAGCCTAGTCTCAGCAAAAGCTACGAACACATCTGTGTGTCTGTGGGAGTGCCTGTGTACACTGAGTGTGTGTACAGTAGTTGTTATCAGCAAGGGCACACATGTCTTTCTTCTTCCAGACAAACATTCCCTGCACCCCTAATTGGCAGGCCTTCAATTGGCAGAGTGAAACCTCCCTTTCTTTTCCTTAATCTCTCTTCCTCTCACTTAGGCCATCTTATTGTAAAACAGTCATGTCAACAACATTAGTTTGTATATTTATTCGAATAGTAAAATATCCTTTGTGTGCACGCACTAGCTATTCTTTCACTGAATGTGTCAGATAATCTCCACCCTATGCAGACATTTCCTAGTCTGTTTCTCTCTTAATATTGGCGTCAGATTCACTAAATGCAGCACTGGGGTGCTACCTTGCTACCAAACAGACACAGCAAGTACCGGTAATTGAAATATGTGTCGGTCGGGTCCCATCATCATTTCACTACAAGACCGTGTATGTGACAAATAAAAGTATTTGAACTTGAACAAAAAGTAGTCTACTGCTGCTCGACAGACTGATTACCCATTCCTGTCATCCGTGACAGGTATAAACCCACTGTCGAGAAAACGGAGATATACCACGGTTAGCACAATGTAAGTTACCTTGTTAGCCAAGTTGTGCAAGTAAATTAACACAGTGCAACCATACTTGTCTACAACCATCGACTACAAAGGTTTACTTTGCAAACCATTTGAATTATTAACTTACCACCCAAAATTTCACGTCCGGCAAACTGCAATACCGGGTGCTCTCGTCTCTACCAGTTTTGGACGCCCGAACTGAAACACGAGTGAGCTTATTGTTAGCGTAAAACAAATTTAATTCAGCTAAAAAAAACATGTCAACCTTACATTTAGAAAATGTTTCAAGTTGTTTCATGATGCCATTTGCCCAATGGCAATTGTTTCACGGTGCAGTGCAATGCTAGCCAAGGTTAGCTGCAGCCTACCGCACGTTGTCTTATTCTCCAACACAATTGCTTTGTCCCACCACGATACGCTGAATAACACCGATGAAGGCTTCATCCCTCTTCAAAAGAGACCATTGCTACCTCTGACCGCAAATGCAAAGAGTTATGATTATGAAATCAAGTGAAAAAATGATAGCTACCACCACCACGCACTGCACGTCTGCTGCTGCATACTAGTCCAGGATGAATTTTGGCACGATTGTGGTAAGCCGGTTTAGCTAATGAAAATTATGTCGCCTAGATGGAATTGTTGCGCCGTGTCATCAAAATCAATCTGTCAGTCAAAATGTAATT
The DNA here is from genome assembly GCF_034702125.1 of Engraulis encrasicolus. Taxonomy (NCBI): domain Eukaryota; kingdom Metazoa; phylum Chordata; class Actinopteri; order Clupeiformes; family Engraulidae; genus Engraulis; species Engraulis encrasicolus. The sequence goes on along the minus strand of NC_085880.1, from coordinate 14,095,093 downwards.
TACACAGAATATCACAACTACAATTGTAATGTGTTTGTATATCGATATGCAGTGTAACAGTATGTTTAATGGTGTTCTCGGACCTATATCGAATTTTATTTTCACTGGTTTAACCCCATGCTATGCCCAACTAGCCTGGCCGCGCCAAAAACCCCTACAGCAACCCCTACAGCAAAGCTGTGCCCCCGCTCCCGGGGGCAAATTCATTTTGCGGCCACTAGGGGCGTCTAGATTTCTAGGCTATGCCCAACTACATTTAAGGACAAATGAATGTGAGGAGAGGAATTATTTGTCCTGGGAATAGGTCATTTACGGTCAATGTAGGTAGAATATAGGCTATTGAGCTCTAGGAATTAATTAATTTGAAACGGCTTTCCATAAAGCATTGATCAAGTTGATACAAGGAGGTACGTTGATGGATCATTATGACGTTTTCATTGATTGTGTGTAAAAGAACGTTACAAACAATAATGTATAAACATTCTGCTGAGCCTGCACATTTGTCTCGAGATTAATCACGAATAAGGTGTACTATTGGTGTCAAGAAACAAAAGATTTTTTATTTTTTTTTAAATACCCATAATAGTCCACTGTTAGATTCCTGAGTTATTAATTATTATATCATCAGATATTGTTGATTTGACAACAGGCCTATTTAGTGTGGCCTAAAAAGTGCGGGAGAGACGATCAGCAGCCATTTATCAGACTGTCAAGAAATAAGATTGCCTACAGAAGCAGCAGCAGGCATGACTGATGAAGAAGATACAGTCAAAGTAAAAGCTGCATAAGGTAAAGATGATGAAGAGAACACTGGACCCGGGCCCTCCAGACTACAGGCGGAGAACCATAGCTGTGGTGGCTCCCACCCTCTCTCTGGAGGAGACTGCCCTGCAGGCCCAGCGGGAGTGTGAGGAGGCCGCCTGGTGGGTGGCGGAGCTGCGGGCTAAGGACAGGCAGCTGGCAGTCCTCCTGGAGGAGAGGAGGATGGCCGCTCTCCTGAGGAGGAAGAGGGATCAGCGCGATGCGCAGAGGAGATCAATGGCGTTTGCAAGAGAACAGAAGGCCCTGTGGGTCAGGCTGATGATGGACGGTGTCGCCGACGCCGTGGAGAAGAGGAGCGGCATGATGGCCAACGCCAACCTCACACCCATGATGAGCAGTCAGGATCATGGACAGGTAGGGGGATGCTGGGCGCACTGTGCCCATACAATACATGTGACACATATGGGCCGTGGGCCATGAGGACCCGGACTCGAATTAAAATTCAAATGAGAGTCATCATGTCCCAAACCTTCCCAAGCTCTCTCTCCTACTCTATACTTTCCCTCGGTCATAATATCAGTCAAGTCAAGTCAATAATATACCTATGAAACATGTAAAAATCATGGACAGGTACTACAACCAGGGCCAGATTAAGATGGTATGGGCTTCCAAGGCAATAGATTGCTGTAGGCCCCCCACAGAAGACAAATCCCATCATAAAATTAGAAAGACTGCATCATAATTTGGAGCCAGGAATGAGTAGTACGTAACAAGATTAACTCAAATTCAACAGCAGACAACACATCACACCGCATCACAATTCTACAATTATTGGTCCCCCACCCCAGCCCACTTTGCCCAATCAGGGCCCCCCTGGCAGGTGGAGATCCCTAGGCTTAGGGCTGCTCGATATTGGAAAAACTCAATATCACGATATTTTCTGCAAATATTGATATCACGATATTTTTAGCGATATATACGAAATTCCCAAACCCCGCCACTATTATCGTAGTGGAGTAGCACGCATAATGGCTTTCTAGCTTCTAGTGCTTTCTAGTAGCATAATGTCTAGTAAGTCTGCGTGAATGTAGACTTGAGGAGAGCGCCAGACTCGAGAGGCGTCTATTTTTCTCGACATAGAGCTAGTTCTGATGTACCACCCCTGCGTTTTGCTTAATCCCTTGGCTGCCATACTGCACCGTAGCGTTGCAAATGACAAATGACAAAATATCACGATATATGAATTTTGATATTGATATCACGATATATGATGAATATTGATATCGCGATATAAATACGATATATTGCACAGCCCTACCTAGGCTGCAGCCATATCTAGACTATGGCTGTGAATCAAATTACGCACTTTTGTCAGTGCACTGACAGTCAGTGCACAGTGCACATAGTGCACTGAGGTCTTTAGTGCATAGTGTCGTGGAAAAAATTGAGCAATATGCACTGTGCCCTTGCTGGAAGTGATGGCTGAGCATGGCATTAGCTCGCCAAAATAGGAGTTGCCTGTTGTTTACAATGCACAGCGTCTGGTGCTTGTATTTCCATGTCCTTCACCCCAAAGGACAACAATCACACATACAATACTTTAGTTGGCATGAAAAGGTTGGTGTCCCATCAACATTACTTACAGAATTAGGAGACTGTTGACCAAACTCTTCTACTGAACTGAATGCCACATTTCCTCCGTGTCATTGTCAACATGGCCGCCGTTTAGTGCGTGCAGTGTCCATCATTCAAGCACTGCATTTTTCCGCCATTGTTAGGGGATCATCCTGGCACTTTCAGTGCACTGGCTCAACTGAAATTTTCAGCGTGAGCGTCCTAGGCACTGAAAAACAGTGCCCGAAGTGCACAAGTGTGGCATTTGAGACACGGCCTATGTGTTTATGCGGCCTACCTTGACTACAACATTCACTCAACTAAGGGGTTGTATTGGGAGACAACAATGTTTGTCATTATTACAGCCATGTGTACAGCTGGGTAAAGGTTCCTTTATGTGGATGTCTGATTCTACTGTACACCCCTTGGATTAATAACATGGGCTTCTTTTCTGGTTTCACAGGATCTGCCCAGCTCCGCTGATCAACTCGCCACCTTGAAAGCTGTGATCGCCTCCATTACAGCACGTGTGCTCAAAGAATACGACAGAGGCCTCACTGGACAGGCCGAGCAGCTGAGGCCAGCGGCCAGAAGTGGTGACGGCGTAGCTGCCATGAATAAACAAAACACAACATATCACAACGCCATAACAGACATGATGAAGGCCCACAGGCAGGAGGCTCTAAGGCAGGAGCTGCTGGAGAAGCAAAGAGTGAGGGAGAGAGAAGCGGAGGCAGTAGAGGCAGCAGACAAGGCCGGAGCGAGGGTCCAGAGCAGACTGCTGAGGTTCTGGAATCTGCTGCGCAAGGCCAACTGGTCTGGCAACCGGAGGAGACGACATGCAGCATCACAGGCCTGAGAGCTGAGAGCAGCAGTCGCAAAAGGAGAACATCATTACAAAAGTTATATTAAATACAAATATTTTCACAGATAAAAAGGTGTTGTTTTACTTAATGTCCAGATAGAGGTGGTGTACAATTTTCCGACACAGTTATCAGTTACTTAACAGCTGAAAACTCTGGTAGCATTGTTGGCTTAAATGGCTCAATACTCAGAGTTGGTCGCGTCAAAGGGAAGGAGTGACAGTCCTGTACTTTGGGAAACAAGAGTACAACTCAGGACTGGACTGGGCCAAAAACAAAATCAACACATTTTCAGCGGAGACCTGCTGCCAAGCATAGAGAGAGACATTGAAGCATGTGACAACATTTTCAACCATCTAATATGATGAATTTTGACCACAACAGCCAAAAATAATATTTAAATCTGACTAAGAGGTTTGCTGTAGTGGCATGAGGACTGGAATGATACCATTACATGAAGGGGAAGGCCTGGTACAACACAACCTTTGATGCCCAATTATGAACAGGAGACATAATGGGTTTAGCAGAGGGATTGTGCTTCAAACTGGAGAACACAAGATACATATTGGAAAGCACACTACTACACTTTTCAGAGAAATCATCACTGGCTAAATGGTGCACATTTTAACTCGTCTGTGTTGTCCAAAATGCTGCCAAGACGATTTGCACTTCAAGTGATACTGTCCCATTTTTGGAAATAACCTTATTTTACACCCCTCCTTGTTGAATAATAGGCTCTTACCTTTCTCCTGTACTTCCAACCGTTCTCTAGTTATGGCAGAGCACATTTTACCTCCAAGAGTCCTATGAGACCAGTTAGCCGCGAGCTGGTCTCATAGGACTCAATGTTAACTGCTAGTATAGAGGTAAAATTTGCACTGCCATAGCCAGAGAACGGTGGAAAGTACAGGGGAATGGTAAAACCCTATTATTTAACTCAAGGGGAGGTGTAAAATAAGCTTATTTCCAAAAATGGGACAGTATCACTTTAAGTCAATACACTGAATACTGTGAAATGACAGTAGATACCCCCCAGAAGATGTCCCCCTGGCAACCATGCTGACTCCTGCAACACCTGCAATTCACTCTCTGAAGAAGACTTTTCCAAACTCATCACAAGGAGCCATCCCACTACCTGCCTACTGGAACCAGTGCCCACAAACCTTCTTCAAGACAATGCCCAAACAGTGGTCCCAGCGATCACATCCATCATGAACTCCTCACTCTCCTCCGGCACTGTCCCCTCACACCCTCCTCTTATTTTCACCTGTCATGTGTGAAGTTTTCCCAAATTGTCCAACCAACTCCCCCTACTCCTCCATTTCACTAGAGCACCCAGCTACAATTCCTCTATGCACCTACAGGTTGTGAGCGGATCTCATCATCCCACCTGATCTCCGCTTACAGCATCCCGAGACCAGGCCAGGCCAGGTACCACATGCCATGCCACACATGCTTACTGCCCTACTCCAAGCACTAGTGAAAGGCTAAAGAAAGCCCCCCAAAACACCTGTGGACGCTGAGGGTGCTCTTACCTGACATTCTGATGGATGGTGTAACCCTGACTCCCGATAGAGCGACAGCGTTCGAAAGAGGAGGGTCCCCATCAGGAGTCACCCTATCGGGAGTCAGGGTTACACCATCCAGAGGCAAGCTTGTGTTACCTGGATGAAAAGGGATCGTCATCAGAATGTCACGTAAGAGCTCCTTTAGCATCCACAGGCATTTTAGGGGGCTTTCTTTAGCCTTTCACTAGTGCTTGGAGTAGCACAGTAAGCATGTGTGGCATGACATATGGTAGCTGGCCCTGGTCTCTCCATGCAGTTTGTGCACTCATGATGCGGTGCATTAGTGCAGTGTGCCACAGCAACCTCAATGTCTCCCCATTTTAACACCCTTTTAAATAACTAATGCAACTTTTTTTCCACAAAAGCTCATACAATGTGTACACCAAAGAGGGACACAGGGTTTAGGAAAGTATGGCAAAGTGATAATGTAGTGGATTGTTGGTGAGTGAACATGAGTTTCATTTCATCCCACAGGAGCACACTGCACTAATACAGTACAGTACGCTGAGCGCATCATGAGTGCACAAACTGCATGGAGACCCAGGTAGGCTACAAATCTGCCCTGGGTTATTATATCACACCACACCATCTCTCTACAAACCATTTCCTATAGCAGTGATTTTCAACCTATGGGCCGTGGCCCACTGGTGGGCCCTGAAGGTATTCCAAGTGGGCCTTGAAATCATTTTCTAAAATTATAATCATATTTTTTTGGTGTGTGTTGCTATGGATTTATTTGAGTTTTATTCTTTATTGGGTCAGAAGTGGGCCCTGAACATTTGTGACAATTTCGAGTGGGCCCCACATTGGAAAAGGTTGGGAACCCCTGTCCTATAGCAAGGGGCATGGACAATTAGGCCTTCTGTACTTTCATCACCACAGTAGCTCTCATGTTGGATATAGTGGCATGCCTTCACATAACATCAACTAAAATTTGGCCACTACCCAGCAATGAAGAGGTGGAAGTTATAACCAAAGAGGCTTGAGACAAGAGGGCTTACTCACGTCATAACAGCGTAGTAGGAAATGATGGCGAGGGGAGTATGGAAATGTTATTCACTGTGGAACAGGTCATAGGACAGCGTGAATGTCTGTCAGCTGTCCTTAATTACCCCCAGCAATTACTGCTGACCAACAGCTGCCGTTAATTGGCCACAAATTATCCATCATGGTGTCGCCCCCACTGACCATGTGCAAGGGAGTACGAAAATTGTATCCATCGCACCCACTGACCAATGACCATGCTCAAGGGAGTTAATTTTCCATCCACTCGTGTCCTCAGGCAACGCCCCCGTACTACACCGTGGCCAATGCATTTCCCCCCTAGAGATTGTTCTTCTCTGTCGAATTTCTTTGGTTAAAACCAAAGAGGCTTGAGACAAGAGGGCTTACTCACGTCATAACAGCGTAGTACGAAATGATGGCGAGGGGAGTACGGAAATGTTATTCACTGTGGAACAGGTCATAGGACAGCGTGAATGTCTGTCAGCTGTCCTTAATTACCCCCAGCAATTACTGCTGACCAACAGCTGCCGTTACTTGGCCACAAATTATCCATCATGGTGTCGCCCCCACTGACCATGTGCAAGGGAGTACGAAAATGGTATCCATCGCACCCACTGACCAATGACCATGCGCAAGGGAGTTAATTTTCCATCCACTCGTGTCCTCAGGCAACGCCCCCGTACTACACCGTGGCCAATAGAGCTCGAAAGTGAAATGTAGCCACCTGAACACACAATGCAGCAAATAGAGCTAGGCCTAACAGCAAACGTTATCGAGTAGCCTAACGTAGCTTTAGCGTTTTAGAAGATTTGATCTTTAAATCGTTTTTATCCTGAAAGCACGAAGACAGAAAATCATTGGTCACAGAAAAGTGAACAAACACGGACGTCCAAAATGCTTCGGCTATCCTAAGAAATGTTTCCACTCTTTCGGTTGAATCTTTGAGAAGTTAGGGTGAAGGGTGTCCCGACAGAAAATACGAGAACTACCTTGGAATCCAAAGGGCGGCGATAATACCACGCGCAATCTGTGTTGTGGCACTGGTAACCATTCGTCAGGAGAGTGACACCAGGGTGACACTCGCCCTAAAATAAGAAGGGTCACGAGGGGTCATTTCGGGCTGGGTGAGGTGCCCAGCCTTCGATTATTCTCTGCGAGCGAACCTCACCTCAGATAGGCTACCTTCATTGCGCTTCGTGCCAATTGACAGCTTCCTTCGAGGATAGAACTGACAGGTGTTTTCCTCCTCACGAGTCACAAGTTTTATTTTCATCATGTTTGTGTGGAGTTTATATAATACAAAAATATAATTAGAAAATGATAAACACACACACACACGTCACATAGGCCTATACAGCCGCGGCAAAAATTGAGAGACCACTTCGAAATTCTCAGTTTTTTCTGATTGTGTTATGGATAGGTATGGGTTTCAGTAGCCCTAAAACAAACTTTGTCATTTCATTCTACAAACTAGTCCTACCGACCACATTTCCTCCGAATTTCGGAAGAAAATATTGTCATTTAGATACTTAATTTGCAGAAAATCTCAAAATGGTCAAAATAACACATAAGATGCAATTTCCAAATCTCAAAAAGGGCTAATAAAACAAGATGATATTAACTTTAAAACAACATAGCGCTCATGTATTAACTTAGGAAGAATTCAGAAATCAATATTTGGTGGAATAAGCCTGATTTGTAGTGACAGCTTTCATGCGTTTTGGTAGCCTATGCGTTCCATTACTCCTTCATTCACATTGCTCTAGGATGACTTTATTCCAGGCCTGGTGCAAGAATTCACATTGCTGAGCTTGGGTTGATGGCTTGTGACCATACAACTTCCTCTTGATCACATTCCAGAGGTTTTCAAAGGGGTTCGGGTCTGGAGTTTGGGCTGACCATGTCAGGGTATTGATCTGCTGGTCCTCCATCCACAGCTTGATTGGCAAGCTGAGTGGCTGGAGCATTGTCCTTCTCTAAAAAACATTCCTCAGATATGATGCAAGATAACCTGGGGTTCAGGCTGAGCTTTCTGGGCATAGATGATATGGTCTCAGGGGCTTAAGAGTGGGTTTCATAGACAGTAGAGCAGAATAGCATAGATACTTTATAAATCATGAGGGAAATGAAGGTGTCCAGCAGCAAGCACAAAATACACACAATACAATACACACAAATCCAACATAATCATTAATTTACTTAAGCAAAAGTAAAAGAAAATAAGTCACATCACATCCTTACATTACATTTAGCATAATTAATTACTTAGAAGGGCCTTGTTTAAGACTTAGTGATGTTTCCCAATCAAATCTCATGCACATCCAAAAAAGACTGGTTTCGGATGCAGGTTCAAAAAAGTGAAGTCCATAGGTAATGGAAAAAAAACGCACACCGGTGAGCTCCCATTTAATCCATTTTATTTTGTGACGTTTCAGGGCCACCCTGGCCCTTCATCAGACTAAAGAAGTTGATAGTGCAGTAACCCTTATATTACAATTTCCACATCACGTGGGCATGACAAAGTGCAGATATCACAGATATTTTCTATCACATAGAAAATAGTGATGTTTCACATCAGAGTTCTCCGTCAGGACAATGTGGAAAGACTTTTTTGTCCAGTTTCAGTGTGTAAAACTCCATTCAAACCAACATCAACTTTTAAACAGAGTTCAAGTCTTTTTTGAAGTGGTCTGTGTGCAGTGTCCCACTGAAATGTATGGCCTGAACTCACGTTTGGTCAAGTGTGAAGGGCAGACCTGAATACATTGCCTGAGAAACCACGGACAGACTAAATATTTCCCGTTTCTGTGCCGTTTATGCTGCATGTACATTTTAATGAGGCCTTACCAGTACTTCAAACAGAAAACAAATTGAACTGAATAAACAATTAAAAAACGTTTAAATGGAAAAACCAGTGGAGAGTGTTTGAGCTATGAAATAGTGGACGGCGTATTGGAGGCTGAATGTAATGGGGAGGATTTGGGAGAGTTCATTGTGGTGAGGGCTTTGTGTTCTGTGCTAAGCCACTGACCTCTGTCTCCCACTTCAACACAAACTCCTGGATGTTGAGGTTGGCTCTTTGGGTCACTCTGGAAATAACCTTTTTATTGGGCCAGCCTCGAAAAAGCTCTGGCCCGATGTTGTTGTGGGTAACAACTCTTGCACCAAGTGCAGTAACTACAAAATCCTTTATGGAGTTAGTGAGGTCTAGACCAGGATCTGTTTTATTCACTTTCATACCCTTGACGATATCAGACCACACAATGAGGCACTCTGGAAAGACACGGTGCAGTAACCTCATTTCCCTCTTGAAGGTTCTCGCTACTAATTTCCACTTTCCACTGAGATCAGCGCTGCCCAGGTAGATGATGGCCATGTCTGGTTGGCGAATGACCTTGTCCTCTGAACTCAACAGGTTCTTCAATAAAAAATTCTTTTTACAGACTACTTTCCAAACCACCTCCAGCGAGCCAGTGCCACTTCGCAGTGGAATACTTTGCTGTTCTGCCGAATCTCTGGCAAATCCACAGAGTGCTTTCCCACAAATCCACACCACTCGACCAGCCTTCTGGGTACCACAACCTGAATAGTATGAAACCACAATAATAAAAAAAATTCAATAGTGAGGTTACCATTTCCTGAAAATTACAGTGCTGCTTATAAGTTTACATATCCTGGTAGGATGGTTAGTTTCGTAACTATTTTGAGAGAATATGAATAGTAACACAAAACCTTTTAAGTCACTCATGGTTATTGTTTGGATGAAGGCATTTATTGTCCAACAAGTCTTTTGAGACACGAATACCGAAAGAAACTGATTTACTGAGCTTGATCATAACTTTGAAAACAGATGAAGAATGTCAATTGGCACTGTTGAATTATTCAGAAGTGAAAGAAATCAGGGGGTCTGTAGAAATCAAATCATAATTGAGGTAGTATATCAGGTGAAGGAAGGAACACAACCCCTTAAAAGTATACTAAGTTTATAGTAGTTAGTAGTTGTTAGTAGTTTTTTATTAGTTTAGTTCCACCCACAATATCATATGCAGTGTGTCACAAAAGTGAGAACACCCCTCACATTTCTGCAGACTTGTAAGCATATCTTTTCATGGGACAACATGAAATTTCACTTTGACCCAATGAACAGTGATCAGCGTACAACTTAAATAGTTGCTTCAATTTCTTGTTCACTCAAATAGTTTGAAATACAATACAGCCATTGATGTCTCAAACCTTACCTCACAAAAGTGAGTACCCTATGGCGATTTAGCATAAGGCATTTGCCCATAAATTACACATTTTGGTCATTGCAGTCAAGCTCATATTAGGTTACTATAATGTTGTCACAGGGGTGACAACTATAAGTGGGGAAGGGAACTGAAATTTTGTTTGGGAAGACTTTCAGCGCCGCACCCCTGTAAACAATCATGGCGGCCTCCTTAGTTTGACAGACAGGCTAATCAGGACGAGTGACTGCAGGTGTGAGAGTGAATGCAGGTGTGAATGGAAATGTATGTGATTGATGATTGGCACAAACAGAAGGGGCAAGCGTATTAAGACACAGACGGAGCAGCAAAGAAGGAGGACGGACGGGAGAGGAAGACCAGAGGCGGGGAGAGCAGAATTCAGACCAGAGGGGGGAGAGACGCGGCCGCAGCCGGGAGCAGCCATGGGAGGAGGTGAAGCCGGTAACCGGACAGAAGCAAGCTGTGGAAGATGGCACGAAGTGAAGGTGATCCTACGGATCCGGATCCAAGCAGCCGAGAGGTCGACGGACGGCATAGTGCCAGAGTTGAGGTCCGCGGACCGACCTACTCCGATGAAGCTGCCGAGTTGGACGTGCGGGGGTGATGGCGCAACCCCCCGATCAGTTAAGTGCCTATGCTTGTTTACTAGTGATGGCAGTCTGGCACAAGCGCGCCGGAACGTGTTTCAAACCATCAACTGTGAAAACCATTAAACCACTGTTCCGAAGTTTGCTTCAGTACGGAAAAACCACGTGATATATGACGTATGAAACAGTAAACTGGTTCAGTTTTCCGAAAGAGAACCAGCAGGCGCGTGCAAATGTGTTTGGACTGTTGCAGAGCCGTCTGCCAGGTTGCAGTGGAGAGAATAGATATTGTATTGACAGCCATTAGGCCTATAAGTCCCACTTGATAGACAAGTAGACAACATCATCATACGTTATGAACACAACAAGGAGAAGACATTAATGTTCAGCAACATTTTATTCTGATCGCCCAAGAATAGGCTAATAATAAATTAATAAATAAATAAATGTGGCATCGTAGCCTTTGTAATGTCGTCTACCTCAACTGCCTCATCAGTAGCCCAAAATGTCAAATGTCTGGAAGTTAGTGCAAAAGTATGAGAGCAGTCCAATATTGGGGGTAATGTCGCAGATGATGAGGGCACAACATCTCATCTTATCGAATTGAGCCCGTTTAATTGCAAACATGACTTTTCACCAGGAGAGGGCCCTGTTACTGAAGCTTCAAGTACTAACCCATTTTTTGAAGCAATGTGCCTAATGGTTCAGAGCTTCAACAAAGCTTCATTGGCCCATCACTAGTGTTTACTGTGGCCTCCAAGTTGGGAGACCCCTCCATGTTCGCATGCTGCTCCTGGCTCTCTCTCCCTCCCTCTCACTTACCCCCTCGGCCTCACCCTCTCGATGTTGGAGTATCCTCCACGCAAGACTGGCTCTACTTTACATAGGCCTACTGTTTGTGGCTAGCTGCCCCCTGTTATTCACCGTTTGCAGTGACTTCTAAGTAGCCTAGATTGGGACTTCGTGTGCAGTGTTAATATGGTGTGACTACACGAGTGTTGGGTAGCAGCTGCCTTAATAGCCTACTTCTGGATCACCAGCCTGCGTGGACACTCACTACACTTGTTCTTTCATTCAGAGAGATGTGGACCCCACTCCCCCGTGTGCCGGAACCCCTGCTGGCATGAGCAGACCCAAGGGTGTGAACGATGGACTAGGAACTGGATTCGGACTCTGGTTATGAGCCCACAGAATGAACTGGTTACAGGACATTACAGAACTGCCCCTGGGACCTGTGTGAGTGAGTGAGAGAATGGGCCTGTGAGTGAGTGAGTGAGTGTGTGTGTGTGTGTGTGCACATGTGTGTGTGGGAGTGAGTTGCTTTTAGACATTTAATAGTAAATAAATATTGACTTAAATTCCAACCTGGTGTCCTGGCTTGTCTGTGGTGTGCAATATGCTCCTCGGGGTAGCTGGTGGTTAAATGGGGGCGCCGCTTCTGAAACCGAGCGCCCCCTACCTGTGAAAATGTCATGTGCTTCATTGTCTTTCTAAATGCCGGGTGAACTAAAAATGCCTGACCCAGATGTTTTTAAATCCCAGTCCAGCCCTGTTAAAACCCCATAGGGAAGATCATGATATGTCTTTGAAGTCAAAGTACATGTTGACATGCATGTTACTTAAAGAGAAATTCAGCTTTCCGATGCAGACCCAAGCTACTGTATGTCAGTCCCAATACCATGTTTGATTTTACAGACGGGACACCTTTTTGTACAAATTACTTTTTACCATCACACATGCTTGACATGTCTTGCCAGCGAAAGCAAATTGGGGGTGCTGTGGCACAGCACGCTTAGCTACCGTACCATATGTGGGCAGCCCGGGTTCGATTCCAGCCCGAGTCATTTACCGACCCTACCCTACCTGGTGTCTCTCTCCCACTTACTTCCTCTCATCTCTTCCTTTCATCAAAGCCTTCAAAAAACATTTTAAAAATTAAATAATATAATGGTACCTGTAATGGGCTGAACAGTTCTATCAGTTGAAGGTCCCAGCATTTCCTTGTGGTCTGCAGGTCTTGTGGGTTCGGGAAGAGGTTCTGAAAGACTTCGGGTGGAGTTGTGGTCCCACTTCCACTGATCCACAAAGTCTACGATGTTCTGCTGAAACAGCTGCTCGCCTACGTCAGAGAGCTGACTCCTTTCACAGTCAAAGTGCTCTGACTGAATGTTTCCATGTGTGATCGCTGCTCCTCCAAGTTGCTTGACTACGTTGTGCAGTCTCTGAGTGACCTCATGCCGGTTACTCGCCAGGTCAGCGCTGTGGGCATCCTCATGTCCTTGTGTTTCCCTGTGTGTCCTTGACAGGATGTCCGACCACACCAGGACACACCCGGGGAAGATCCGTCGGATCATGAGCAGGTGCTCCTGGATGGTCAACACCATCTCCTCCAGGTTCCCATGTGGGATGTCACAGAATGATCCAAGATGGATGATCAGCATGTCCGGAAACGGTCTACAGCAACGGGCCTCCATCAGATGCTCTATGACCTTGGATAAGGTCACGTCTGCTAACGGTATCCAGTATGAAATCCAAAAGCCATGTTTTTTAATTTGGTACATAAACAACCTCTTTTGGACGGACTTCACCACCCGGGAGTCCCCAAAAACCCAGACCTTGTTGGTTTTAGTTTGGTTAATCTTAAATCTTTGTTTTTCTTCAATTTGTTGATCTGCAGGATTGAAAAAAAAACAGTCATTGAAGAATACAGAGTATCACATGGGTTGCTCAAGGTTCCATGAATGAAGGTAGGGGAGATGTCCAACATGTGGGATTAAATCGTATTACTGATTGCAAGACAAATTGCTACAGCTACCCTTAAAAACAATAATGACTAGAACAACAATACTACTTCTGATAATAATAATCATCATTATTGTCATCATCATCATCATCTTCATAGCTCTGGTTTTGTTATTGACAAGTGTCCCTCTGTGTTAAACTGTGTGTATATTGTACCTGTGGTGTGCTCACTGTAAGGCAGCGTTGGGCTCACTGCAAATTTAGCCAGCATGGCCTCCAAAGCTGCCTTCTGTGCCTCCAGAGCCGCCCGCTTTTCCGCAAATACTGCCCGCGCTCCTGCCAAAGCAGCCTTTCTCGCCTCCTCTGTTGACTGTTTTGCCTCCTCTCTGGACAATTTTGCGTCCTCCGGAGACTGTTTCGGTTCCTCTGTAGACGGCCTTGCCACCTCTGTGTATTGTTTTTCCTTCTCCGTAGACATTTTTGCCTCCTCTGTAGGCCATTTCCTGTCCTCTGTAGAGCACTTTGCCTTCTTCCTAGACTCCTCTCCGACCTGTAGCTGCTGAAATCAAACAAAACCAGTGTCATCATGACCAAGTTGCTCTTGATAAAAGCATCAGCTGAGCATAGTGTTATATGAAGTAATTTGTCGGTAGATAGATAGATAGCTAGATAAATACATAGATAGAGGCAGGCAGGCAGACAGACAGACAGGCAGACAGGCAGGCAGGCAGACAGAGAGACTTTATTCATCCCAGGGGAGAATTGCATTGTTACAACAGCCCTTAAAAACATACAAACCTAACATACAAACATTGGCGTGGCGGACATATACACAAATACGAGGACAAGCGACATATATTCTTAAAATATCTTCCACACTGTTCAGAGGGCAGTCATTATACCAAGCTATTGCTGTTGGTATACACTGCAATTGAATGATGAATAAGTAGGACAATGTGCTATATAAATACTTTTGACAGAATGAATAATTGATAAATTGATTGATAGAAGAGATCTTCAGTGCCTGCCCTTACTACAACTAAGTTGGCCAAGTAACAGAAAACGCTAAACCAGTCTGTGGATGGTTGACGCTTTTTACGTAACATTGGTTAAAAAACTACAAAACTGTTATTTTTCCTCTTAAAAACAAATGTAAATGAAAGAAGATGTGGTACATTATGTTTCATGTTAGTCTTAGATGAGAAGAAACATTTCTGTTAAGATTTATGTAAAGTTTCATATGTCAAATGTCCTGTAAATTAACCTTATATTAAAATGTATGAATGTGAAAAAACTCAATACAGTAATGTTAACTACAAGTTCAATTTCGTAACACAAATTGCATCCCGCGGGGCGACATGTATGTCAGGTTTGTGGACGGGCAGCTGCAACGCCAACTACAAGGGTCTTAAAGACAGGCTCCTAACCAGTCAGTACCTCAGTTATTGGAGAGTGGTGTGGAAGTTTAAGGTGACTATTAACCTCTTATCATGTCTACATATTGCATATCACGCAATGCTTAGGTTCATTTTATGGTGTCCTGTGGTGTGACTGGTCTTATAGAAGGAACATTTTTTTCATGAATGAAAACACATATTAAGATTAAACTAGAGATGTACAGGATCCAAGATCCTGTTCCGGATCCGGCAGGATAATTGGGTTTTTCAGACTATCCGGATCCGGTTCCAGGATCCAGGATCCGGTAGCCGAGGCTTTTAAGTCAAAATAATTTAAGCCAACGTGATAAAAAGGGCCCACGTGAGTGAGTAGGCTATGTGTTTCAACCCTTTCGTAGGATCCGGTATCCGGTTCCGGATCCGGCAGGATCTTAAGTAGTGGATCCGGTATCCGGCAGGATCCTAAAAATCTGGATCCGGTGCATCTCTAGATTAAACACAATATCATTATCTAGTTAGCATGAGCTAAGAGGTCAGTCATGAACTGTATATAAAAGGATTAAAATGGCCACAATGCAGTGAATTGCCTGTGGTTTGACTTCATGTCCTGCGGTCTGACATGCTTATGCAATGTGTTACTCAATCCTTACTTGTTTTTCATGTACGTATCATGCAAGGATATAAGGACACCAGGAGATTTATTTGTCACATTCACACAGTTGTCTGCCTGTACAATGCATAGGCGGGGGGGTGGTGGGTGTGCGGGTGGGTAGTAGTGTGTGTGTGGGGTGAGGGTCAAAGGAACAATTGTACAAAGAGCATGGGGGATATGTGTGTGCAGAATATTAATAATTTTATTGTATCTTACAGAAATGTCACACCAAGGATGTCACACCGCAGGGCACATTTTCCCAAAAATGGCAAAAATTAGGCGAAATTCCACGAACCACTAAGAGCTTTATTTTTTTCTATTTTTTTTCCTATTTTTTTCCAGGAATTGGAAAAACTTTTTTTTTTTTTTTGCGTTACGCCCTTAAACGTCAACCACCCCTGTACTGTTGAAACATGAAACCAGAAATTTTATGATTTTTATGTTCTGGAGCAAAAACGCTTATTAAAAGTAATAGTAATTAATTTGTCAATTTTCCACAAAGATTTTGGATTTTGTTGTGTGGCATAACCATCTGACTAATGCCATTGACATTTGTGTGAAAAATCCTTTGGTTAACAACAAACATCACATTTGAAATGGTGATTGTTTTGAACTATTCTTGTCTTACTTATTGAAGGTTCTCATAGTATTATATTTGGTTTACGATTGATGAGACAGTTCAACAGCTGACAGGATATGTAAATGAACCATTCTGGGAAGATTTTTTATTTTTTGTTCTAGCCGGTAAGGAAACGTCTGTTTAATGGTGAAACACAAAACATACATGTTAAAATTCCGTTTCTGTTTTTAACAAACTAACTAGAAAAAATCTGGTTCAAAGCAGTTTTACCTTATTAAGCACCATGGTAGAAAAAGATTTTTCTTCAGGCTTGGGGTGACTGTTGGGAGATTGAGGATGAGTGGAAGCAGACGACTCGTCAGGTACAGGGCAGGGCTTCACCACCTCAGGGGATGGAGTCCTCTGCTCCATACACTGCTTTGCCTCCATCACCCCTGTAGACCTCTTCACTGTCTCCGTAGACTGTCTCACCTCCTTGGGCTTTACCTGTCCCTCACCAACCTGCTCTTGCTACAACCAAACAAAAGCAGTGTCATCACCAAGTTGCTCTGGGTAAGAGCCGCAACAAAAAGTTTTGTGTAACAATTTGTTGTTTTAATATCAGTTACTCTGCGGAGCGGACAATGTTATTAGAATCACACAGGAGCTACTATATGACAATAGCCTGGTATAAGAAATATAAAAATACAATGCAAGCCTTAATTGAAACAAGTTTACCTTCTTTGGCAATGAGGGGGGATGTGAGGGAGGTCTTTCCTTGTGCTTAGAGTGACTGTTGGTAGATTTAGGATGAATGGAGTCATCAGGGATGGAACAGGTGAATGAAGAAGCACAAGGCAGAGGGTGGCACTCTGGGGAACACATCTCTGAAGCGTGGTGCACTTCCAAGCTCCACTGACCCACAAATTGTTTGATGTTCAAGAAAAGCTTTTCCACAACGAGCCGTGAGAATCGGGCCCCCTGAAGCCGATAGAGCTCGGGGATGAGGAGTTCATGAGTCAGTGCCGTTCCACCCAGTGCTGCAACCACATCATGCATTCTGCGATTGACCACATCATGAATCCCATCCTGGACCACCAGAGCTGAAGAACCTTGTTTGGAAATTTTGTTGGGCAGCAGGTCTGACCAGACAATGAGGCAGTGGGGGAAGAGGTTGTGTATGAAGGTCAGGTCTTTCTCCATGGCGCATTGAAGCTCCTGTGTGTCCCTCAAGATGATGTCATCGTCACCCAGGTGGATGATGAGCATGTCTGGAATTGGCCAATCACGAGCAAGCTGGAGCAATTGGGGTACAAGCCCTGCCCATTTCATGGCCAACTCACCTTTCCAGTACAAGCGGACGCCGGCAATACTCTGTCCCAATTTCATGCCATATGTTGGTGAATTTGCCAAGCGGGATGCCAGATCCACAAGCCCATCGCCACAAATCCATATTGTTTCCACACTATTGGTAACAGGTCCTGGACAACACATTTCACAGATAGAGGGTAGAGGGTAAATATTGAGCTTTCTAGACAAGTGACAGCATTTGTTACTTGGCAATGGTTGATGCTTAGCCCCTGGCTAACAACTGCTATGGAGCAAAGAATGAACAAAAAACAGCTAAAGTGTATTTCCTACTAAGGTAGATTTGTTTCTTAACTCAATCATATTAAAACACCCACAGACATTTTCTTTTTACCATTAATTGAGTTTGAAGGGAGATTTTCACAATACATTTGGGACATACCTTGTGGATGCTGAAGACTGTCAACTTTGGGAGTGGCCTTATTTGCCTGGTGATTCTTGTCCATACATTTCGTTTGGCCTCCTGTTTCATGCTCCTTTGACCTGTTGTGCTCCTTATCCTTCTCGGCTCTACTGAAGAAGTCCTCCCCTTCCTGCTTAGAAGACTCTAGGTCATAGCCAATTAAAACATTTCTGTCCTCCTCAAGAAGTCCGTCTTGAGGCTGCACTAATGGTCCTTCTTCCAAAGGCCTATTATTCCCATGCTGTCGTATAGCTGTCTCCATGAGCGGATTCTCAAGATCTTCTATGAAGGATTCCACAAGCTGCTTCCCATAGCCCCCCGTCTCTGGCTGCCCTGTGATTGCTTCCGTAGCCTGGTTCCATTGCTCTCCTACCCCAGCTTTCACCAGTTGATTTCCATGATGTCTTAATTTTTCTTCCATATGTGGATTATCATGTTCTCTTTTGGTTGCTTCCACAGCCTCATTTCCATGCTCTTCTTGACTGACTTGGAAAGGGTCATACACCTGCCTGCCATGGGTGTCTACGTGAGATGAAAATAATGATGGTGTTGCACCATGAGTCTTTATTGCCTCATCTGCCTTACTTCCTAGCTGGTTAACCGTAGAGCTCTGTGGAAAGCTAAATCCCATAGACAGTAAGATGGTCTCAATTTCCCGAAATGTTAGTTTAGGTACATCACTCTTGTCCGGACTCAGTGTTTGTTCAGTTTTCTCACATTTGTTTGAACTCTTGAGGTGCTTGCTACCGGTACAGGCAGGAGGGCAGTCACCAGGCTTTCCTCCGTACAGATAAGTCTCCTCATCCTCTAACTCAGGCTGGCTGAAGGACCGGTCCTCCCTGTGAGAGACTATACCCATGCCACCAATCCCAGCCCCCTTGACCCTGCTGAGGAGTTGACCCTCCACGGGGGACACCATATCAATGCCACAATAAGGTCCAGTACCAGTCCCAACCTCCTCAGCTGTTACTTCCTGCTGCTGTGAGTCATGATGTAGCCCCTTGATGCTTCCTTCCATCATCGTGTTCTCATCTTCCGCGTCAACCTCAAAGGGATTATACAGCTTAGCCCCACAGCTTTTTTCAGAAAGGGCTGTAGTTCTGTGATTGTCCACAGAGGAAGGTGTTTGTTGGAGGACAGGAAGGAAGCCGTGGGGTTGGCATTTGGTTGAAATCTCTGGGGTCTTATCAGCTTGATTTGGGCACTCACAATCAGGGGGGGTGTCCTGTGTCTTCATGGCTAGCATAGCCTTTCCTTCAGCAATCAATGCATTGAGTCTCTCCAGCTCCCTTACTTTCATGATCAGCTCTTCTTCGTCTTCGTTAGTCTCAGCTGCAGGGGATCTGTAAATGCTAATATTAGAGGTGTCGAAAGCCGGCTGTTTTTTTGTGGTTTCCTCCATCGACTTGTTCTCATCTTCCTCATCAACCTGAAAGGGCTCATATAGCTCTTGACCCCTTTGACTTTCTTCAGATCGGGCTGCAGTTCTGTACTGGAGAAGAGTTTTATCTTGACAAAATTGCTCGTCCTTGTTTAATTGTCTGTGTATTTGGGCTACTGACTGGTCTTGCCCTGACCATGTGTTCTGCTCACTGCCTGTGTGCTGACAGTCATCGGGTTCTTGTCCTAGCAGGATGGCCCTCTCCTCAGTCAACTCAGCCTCCTTGTGCAGCTGCTGCTCCAGACAGCTACCAGTATCCCAGCTGCCACCCCCAAAATTATCAGAACCAACCTTCTGAGTACCTTCATCTTTGTTGTCAACTCTGGGCAGGGGGATAGAGCTGTTATTATCCACCAGAAGAGGGGTTTGACTGGGTAAGACCTCAACAGCGTTCTCCATGTTACCAAGTAAAGGTTGAGGGGTAACATCTGTGTCATTTATATCGTTAGTGCCAGGGGAGGTCGGTGGGGTACACATGGCCAGCATGGCTTTTAACCTATTAAGTGACGCAGTTAATTCTTTAAGCTCCATTTCTTTCCTGACCAGATAGTCATTGTCATTGGTCATCTCTGGGGCAGGTGAACTTTGGCCGGACAAACTGGTCTTAGCTCTCTTAGTAGACAACTTTGCCGTGGGACTGGATAGGCTTGTCCTTTCTCTCTTGGTGGACATCTTCGCTGTGGGACTGCTTACGGTCTTGGCTCTCTTATTGGCCATCTCTGCTGTGACACTGCTCACACTTTCGTTGCTGTGGCGTTTCCTGGTGCTAGTGGCACTGCTGCTCCCACTGCTTTTCCCTCCGTGCTTCTCCTTTTTAGGGTCTCTATTCCAACTGCACCTCCGGTCATCTCCTCCTTTGCTCTTCTCTGCCATCTCTACCTCTCCTGGCATCACTGCTCCCTCCGCTATCTGATATTTTCCTCTCCTCAGTGCTTTCTAGGGTATCTCTTCCTCTCTTCGGCTCACTGTTTCCTCCACCTCTCCTCTCACTGCTTCCTTGGTGCAATTCACTTTGGGGAGTCTGGCGACTGCAGCTCTGGTTTGTATCACCAATGTCTCGACTTAGACTTGGGCTTATGCTCAGACTGGGGCTTCTACTGCAGCTCTGGCTCTGGCTCTGGATCTGGCTCCTGTTGTGATCATCAGTGGTAGACTCTTCTTTTACAGGTCCTAGAGACTTACTGTAAAACAACACATTACACCACATACATATGTGAAGAGGGATTGTAAATACTGCATGTTCGGTCAAATATAGTCTTGTTAAATAGAAGAAAAGGGAATTAATCAATTCAAGTCAATTATTTAACTCTAGGGGTGACGGGGAATGAACACATTTCCAGAAATTGAGGACTGTTCCCTCAAATAAAAAAAATGTAAATTTCATAATACCAAGAATATATTGCACTTTACTGTCCAACTCACACAGGCTCCAAGGTGTTCATACTGACTGGACCATCTTCCTGTGTCTTTCCTTCAGTCTTTACAGCTTTGGTGCCCTTTTGGAGACAGGAGAACATGCATGATATAAACAGGTTACCCAGTTTTTACATATGCCCCCTATTTGAAGTTATCATTGCACTCCCTCCCTTGCAATGTGGGCATCATTAACGCTAGCTGCCCCATCCTGAGTATTCTTCATCTCAACGGTATTCTGAACCGCATCACTTACACTGCTCTTAGCACCAGTGGTTTCAGGAGATGGTTATGTATTGGCGATCACCACCAGCCCATGCTTGCATGGCTGTAGAATACTTTACATCAAAAATCCAACAGAGGAAGTGTGTTTGTTCAACATCTGTGCATGTGTGTGTGGGTGGTTGACGTTTGAGGGCGTAACACATACACACAAAAAAAGTTTTTCCAATTCCTGAAAAAAATGAAGGAAAAAAAATAGAAAAAAAAATAGAACAAAATAAAGCACTTAGTGGTCCGTGGAATTTCGCCTTATTTTTGCCTTTTTTTTCCCCTTATTTTTCCATTTTTGGGAAAATGTGTCCTGCATCAACACATTGCATAGGCACACCGCAGGAAAATGAAGTCACGCCACAGGAAATTCACTGCTTTATGGCCATTTTAATCCTTTTGTATACATGACTGACATCTGAGCTCATGCTAACTTGATAATGATAATGTGTTCAATCTTAATATGTGTTTTAATTTATAAAAACTTTTTCTCCTTCTATAAGAGCAGTCACACCAGAGGACACCATAAAATGAACCTAAACATTGCGTGACAGAAACATGCAATATTTAGACATATTAAGAGGTTAATAGTCACCTTAAACTTCCAGACCACTCTCCAATAACTGAGGTACTGACTGGTTAGGAGCCAGTCTTTAAGACCCTTGTAGTTGGCCTTGCAGCTGCCAATTCACAAACATTGACATACATGTCACCCCACAGGACGCAATTTGTGTTACGAAATTGAACTTGTAGTTAATATTACTGTCTTGAGTTTTTTCACATTCACATATCTTAATATAAAGTTAATATTTATGCAATCATGCCAAATGCTTCATACATTATTCAAAATGTTGTTGGTTAATTTATATATATATTATATTCCAGTTTTTTTTTTTTCCATCTAAGACTAATATGAAACATAGCGTACCACATCTTCTTTGTTGACATTTGTTTTTCAGAGGAATAATAACAGTTTTGTAGGTTTTTAACCAATGCTACGAAAAAACAGGGCGTCACGTCTCCCACCCATATGCATCATGTGCTGTTTTTTAATCTACAAGGAGAAAGGTGGTTCAATCATAGCTTACAGTAAATGAAGGATTCAATTAAAGTTCAAATTCAAATTATTTATTAGCCTCCCGGAGGATGGTGGGTGTTTCGCAGGAGGTTGCTTTAGATTTTTTAAGTTGGCTCAACTAAAATCAGAACCAAGTTGGATTTTTTTTCATAGCAGGTATTGCAATGACCCTCTCTGTCTCTCTTTTTTCCTTCCAAACATTACATATGTGTCTATGGGGCACATTGGGGGCTGGTTGTCATATCTGATAGCAATGTTGTTATGCAGTTATGCAGGAATTTGGCATTAGAAAAACTAATCGGGGCCTAAAATTTCACACCAAAATTCAGGTCCTAATTATGCAGGGTTGGAGTACTCTCTCTAACTAGGATTTGAAATGAACAAAAAACAAACAAATAGGAAAGTAAATAATGAAAATGAAGTAAAATTAAAATAGATGAACAAAATAGGTAAGTAAAAATAATGATAAAGAAATGACATTAGACATTACACGCCTTAAGACAACGAAATAGAAATGGATATATCAAAAATATTGTGTACTTTCACTGACTTGAATTCAACTGTGAATAATTGATTTAAAAAATCCTCAAGCTAGAAAGTGATCAGGCCCAGTACTGGATTCTAACCACACGAATACACCGGCCGCGACCTGAGTGAGTCGAGCGACAGAAGCAATTGATTTTGTATTGAGTCGCGCGACGAAAGCGATTCAGGCGACTAGAGGCGATTTGAGCGACTTGAGCGACAGTTTGTAGTTGAACTCCAGGCAATGTTATGCAAATTAGCTATGACGCGGTTCGGCGACAGCCGCCACAGCCAATGGGAATGTTGGAATGCTTGCATTCTGCTCTTAACGGACATACTCTAGTCGCTTCTAACGCTCTTGCTGCACAGCAGCGATTCTCTATCGCTTGAATCTCGTCGTGGCTGGTGTGTTCGTGCGGTAACTCTGAGCCATTCTGAAAAGTTAATCTGTAAAGCTCTTTTCGCACTTGAATGTGGGTGATCCAAATGTGATGATGGGAGCACTTTTCCTGGAGATCCTACCTTGTTCTTGGTGGCAATCCTGTCAGCTCCACTCCTCTCCACACTTGTGTTTTCGGTAAGGGCAGGGAGGTTCAGCACCTCATCGAGCGTCGTCTTCTTGCTGGTTCCATTCACCTGTATGAGAGTGAGTATGAGGTTCAGTAAGCGTTTTTTAATCTATTCGGATCAATTCCTGCCAATTTCCACATACCATAACTTTTGTCATGATATATTTGGGAATATGTTGAGACATAAAAAAAGACAAATGCAGCAGCCACTAAGTACTGCAGAGTTGTAATAAAGGTAAAAAAATAAAATAATAATAATACATAGGCTTGAATTTGCTTACAAAAAAGGCAACAGTCTGTAAATGCAATTCTCTTATTAATGCAGGACACATGATATAGGAGATCACCTGTAATCAGTGCTCAATTTGGCAGCTCCAGACCCTCTATGCAAAATTAGCATGAGGTTATGATGGCAAGAGTGGCCTGCAGTCAAATATGATGTACGTGAAACTGTGGTTAGCAAAGAAACTCATGATAATAACTATAATCTGTAAAAAAAATACTTTTTAGTGGTTCACTCTGCCCCTTTTGAAGTTTTCACCAGTGAATTATGCGACATCTCTACGAGGAGGATACATCTTCAAGGTTGTCTCACATAAGAAGCATTAGAGCATTAGAGGAGTTGTTCTTTTCACTGAACTCTGTGTGACCTACCGGTATGATTTTCCTTTATTGTGTTCGTCTTTAAAATGACTGCAGTGGAAAAGAGGCACAGAGGGAGTACAGACGCCAAGCGAGTGTTAAAAATAATTATGACCGTTGAACGAAGAGAAGACACCGGAGCAGCTGAGATGGGATGCTTTTTCTTTTTAATTCAAGTACACAACATATTAGGGACTAATGTTTCGATGGCAAGCCATCTTCATCAGTGTCCATTGCTCCGGTGTCTTCTCTTCGTTCAAGATTACCTGGCTCCCTCCCGTTGATGCACCAGATGTAAAAACAGAAGCGCGTGGAACCGCTTTTTTTTGTTAATTGTGATTGTTAATATGAAAACTAATGATCCCCTATTCCTCCTGTCTGTTTTCACTATTAGGGGCCTCTTTTCCTTCATCAGTGTCGTATATGAACAGTATTTAACCATACAGATAATTAATCAAATTAGCTGGGAAAGTCATGAGCTTACTTAAACATGTGTATTTTTTCTCTCCGTCTATAGAGGTTCTGGTCATGTAATGACTTTTTTTAATGNATTTTTTTTGGGAGTTTAGGCTTGTTTATTCAGATAGGACAGTGAAAGAGGGACAGGAAATGAGTTGGGAGAGACAGTTTGGGAAGGATTGGCAAATGACCCAGGAATCGAACCCGGGTCACCGGTGTAGTGGCCCAGTGCCCTACTGTTAGACCATGGTAGGGCCGGTCATGTAATTATTCTAAGACTGTTCTCTCTCTTTGCGCAGAGTAAAAAGCTAGCTTTTTTAATGTGTATTGGCCTGGTCTGTGTGGATCTTTGCATTGTGTTCATCTTTTATTCAAGAGCAAGTTTTCCAGGCCACTAAAACGCTCTCTCCTTTCACAAAAGTCAACTGATACTGATTTGCTGCTTGTCGTGGTCTCGTTGTGTATTAATTAGTTTTTTATTGACTAGAGAGAGAGAGAGAGAGAGAGAGAGATGTAGATCACAGGATAGAGACAAGTTGTATGTGTAATCAAGTAATCACTGAAAGACTGGAAGCCACCAACAACATCCCAACTGAGTGTGTATGAGCGTGTATTTGTTTATTTGTGTACGCGTACATGAGTATATGAGTCATTCGATAGTTAGGGGCACATTTCAAGTCCACGTGCTGTATTTGTCAATTTCACTAACTGTTAACTTCAACCAATGATCTTTTGTACATCAGCAGACTACAGCCCTCTAATCTACTGCTCCCCCCATTTCTTCAACATAATGCCACTAGCAAGAACAAACTCATCAAAATCTCCAACTTAGAATCCAGGACAATACATCTTCCCACCCCAAGCCTCACTGACGCAAGTTACAAAGCCAGCACACCATTCAATATTAAGCTGCTCCGACCACCCCCTGAACCAGTTCTTCACCATTTTCCCATCCAGTCACAGATACGGAGCCCTGGACTGGGGGAAAAAGTATATTTCAAGAAAAGTTTTGTTCCCTCAGCTATAACTGCACTTACCAAACCTTTGTGATAAATATCTCTATGGGACAATAAAGAATCTAATCTAACTCTGATTTTGATGCATGGCCTTTGTTTTTTTTTTGTTGTTGTAGTTGTTGTTGTTGTTGTTATTGTATTGCTGCGTACTTGCTTTAAGATTTTATGATGATATGATTTTAATATAATTTAATCATTTTCCAAATGGCCCTCTACGAAAACACCTAGACACACACACACACAAAAGGCTGTATAGTCTCATATTTTGAGAAAAAGATATACAATTTGAAATAAAAACATGTAGGGCCTATCGCCTGTTGGCATGGCTTGAGTCTATTTAAGGCCACGGAGCTCTCTTACAAACCTATTTCATTGTTGTTGTTTTTTTTTTACAACAACAACAAAATCTAGGAAGGGAACAAAATTCTTTTTTTTCAGATTTCACCGATTTCACCGAAGAAGCAGATTTCATCCTGTGTCCATTTCAATATGGAGTGTTTTTCCAGACTTTTAAAAAAAGGCAGATCACCTGGTTGTTTAAGGTGTTATCCTGTCTGGTTCTTTTCCTCTTGAGGCTCTTGCACTGAAACTGCTGCCAGCTGCTGCGATTCTGCTCCATCTTGACTTTTACGCGCGCACACACACACACACACACACACACACACACACACACACACACACACACACACACACACACACACACACACACACACACACACACACACACACACACACACACACACACACACACACACACACACACACACACACACACACACACACACACGTCATGTTTTGTTAAGATACAATCATAGTATGTGTTGGAGAAATGCTTCTGCCTCTCTAAGTGTCTGCAAGATGGTTTTAAGGAAAGTGTCCACTCACTTGTGATTGGCTATTCTGACCTGCCCTTTCCATTTTTGGGGTGACGCCTAACCTACTGACGGATTGCTTAATATGATTTGATTGGTGAGCAGGATGTATTGTGGTTAGCTGAGCCCCAGACATCTGGCGGTAGCCTACAACCGGCTTTTAGGGAACTTCCTCATATGGTGTCTGGTATCGGTCTAAAAGTGATCTATTGCTTGTTAACCGTTCTGCGCGTACTCATTGCATAACCTTTTGACCTTTTTTCTGTTAGTGCCCTGTGCCAAAGCTCACATGCTATTTGCCTGTGTTAGTCACATTTCTATATTCCTTCATCTGTACATTTCTATATTCCTACACCCCCCCCCCACACACACACACACACACACACACACACACGTCTCTGAGGTGCGACCGTGAGGCTTGTAAGAATGTGGTGTTTTGAAATCAGGAAGTTAAAAGGAGGAAACGAACCCCATCTTACAAAGCTGCAGAACAGTACAAACGGATGTCTTGAAGAAGCTGCTCAATTTTTTTTTGGTTTGTTTTAAAGGCTTCATGTCCTTTATATGCGCAAGATGAATTTTCAGAGGTGAATTCTTCATTTTCTACTTTAAGAAGTGAACATATTCAAAAGGCCATTCAACAGATATCACCAGATTACCATTGTGTAAGGTTTCATTGTATAGCTTAGAATCAGTACTATTGGAATCTCTGATTAACTCAATATTCCCCCAGGTCTACTTGTAGTCCATTTTCTCATGGCTAGTCAGTACATTGTGTAGCTGAAGATGGCAAGTATTAAAACTGCCCCTGGCACAGAGTGCCATGTACAATAAAAGGACCACACACATACGGTTGAGTTTCCACTTTTATCTGTATCAAACACAAGCGTTGTGAATTTAACATGACTAGGTAGCAAGACTAAGCTCATCTCGCTCAACCTTCAAGAAGCCAGTAAAGACCCTTCTCTTTTGTGACTATTTACTGCAATAATGCCTGAGCTGGACCAGTCCTGGATAGACAATATCTGCGTGTGTTCTCTACTTAATCCTAGGCTAATATACTATTTAAAAAAAAAAAAAAAACTCTCCTTGGCATCTGTACTTATTGTTCTGTATATTCCCTGTGCACTTTGTATCCTCTACTGTACATGTTATATATCATGATTACATCCTTGGTTGTAGGTCGCTTTGTATAGAAGTCTCTGCCAAATGTAATGTAATGTAATGTGATGACTCTAGGAACGTCTGTTCTTCTGCACATCAACACATTCTAACAGTCAACTAAGGCCGTGTTGTGGTAATGATGTCTATTGCCCATATTCACCCCCTGTATCATAACAAGGAGCTTCATACACCATCAGGTTAAAATGCAGTTAAACAATAAATATACTGTATGACAACATACTGTACAGAGACAAAGAATATATCCAGAACATGTGAGCTGAGGAGAATTAAAAAGGAATATATTGGAGATGTGAAGGAAAATTCTGTGACATGACTAGTCATTATGCAGCTGAAAGCTTTCATCAGTTTGAAAGCAATGTGCTGGGAAAAAATACCTTATAAAAAACGGGGGTGTTGTGTGTACAGTGGACTCACCTGGACAGAGACTTGGTACTGGAGTAGCCTATTTGTCAGGCCAAGGCCTAAAAACAATACATTACATATTACATTGCTATGTTACATTACATCAGTGGTTTTCAAAGTGGGGGTCCGGGGACCCCCTTTTGGGGGGCCACAAGGAGGTGAGAGGGGGGCAGCAGGTTGGCAGGAAAAGTATAGCACAAATGACCAACCAACCAACATAAAACGTTCTGGGAGTAAGCTGGTAACAGAGATGTGTGTCATGACTGGCTGTTCCACAGTTTCACATGAAATATGACATGAAACCACCCCAAATACATAGCTTACATAACTTCTGTAAAGTGAGCAACTTTAGAAATTACATTTGCAAACCAAAATATTTAGTCCTTCCTGCCCTGTCACTATCACTTTCACTCTTGTTATGCCCCTGATACTCGATTTTGTGGGTGCATGTGAGAGTCTAGTGAGTTCAAATACATGAGATCTAGGGGAAGGGACTTCAAATTTCCCCTTGAATCTGTGTGAGGGTGGGACCCCACTACAAAGACAGAGGAAGGTGAAACAAAGTAAAGTGGGAGTGAAGTGTGTGTGGTGAGAAATGTAATGCAGCCTTTATCTTTTCCAAGTTGGGAGGTGTTTGTTGTCAAGGAGCCGCTTCAACTGTGAAGTGCTGGGGGAAATCCTGCCTCAGTGCTGTGTCTGCAGAGTGTCTTCCTACCTGAGTTTGATGATCTCTTTGTCTGACAGCTTGCCTCCTCCTCCTCCTCCTCAGGGTGTAGGTTCTTCTTGGATGTGCAAGCTATATTTTTTGTTTGTGTAACTTTTCCTGGTTGTGTCTCTCCTCGTCCTGACAGAGATTGTCTGGAAAATGTGTGTACATCCAGTTCTGCTTTGAGATTGTCTCCTCCTGCTGACCGTGCTTCCTGATATTGTGGTAGCTCCTCCTCCTCCTCCTATTGGCCGTGTGACTGCTCCTCCTGGTGGTGTGTCTATGAAACATGTCTTCATATTATGAATAGAAGTGAGGATGTTGTTGTACAATGAATAAGACACTAAGGTCAAGCACCAGGAGTTTTTATTTTTCTCAGAGCAGAGTACCTAGAGCAGACGTTTCAGGTTGCTGAGCACTGATGATGGCAGAGACCTGAAACGTCTGCTCTACTCTGCTCTGAGGAAAATATCTTTGAACTTTTTATATTATGAATACCCAAAGTCATACGTTTTCACTGATTTTCCTAAATACCGGTAGTCAATATGAATGACAGACATCTTATTTCAAGTCATCAACCATTAGAGTGCAGCATTTTTTTTTTAACGAATCTTCCAATGATAATAATAATAATGATAATACTTTCGTTTTATATAGCGCCTTTCAAAACACCCAAGGACGCTTCACAGAGTGTTGTAAAGGATAAGGATATAAAAAAAAAAAAAAACTTAAAATGGCCTGTTCCAAATTACTAAAACTTATCTAAACTGTTTAGTCTTGTAAAGAGCTGAAAGTGGTTAAGTGTGAGTTGTTTAATTTTAAAAAATGACCATTTTCAGTTCTTAGCTTTACCAACTGTTTTGCGTAATAGTTTGGAACAGTTGGAGCAGTGCATTTTGAAGGTTTTTTTTTTTTTTTTTTTATTAAAATCATTGGAAGGTTCCTTCATTCCCTAACAGCTTATGGACCTAGATGACCAGACACATAGGTCATGTTGTGCGTTTTATGTGTCTTAATGTTTGCTGCTTATATGTGGATTGTGGAGAAGTGTCATGCAAGACAAATGTCTGTGCAAACAGACAGTTTTATCTCATCTTATTCAAAAACATTTTATTTGTAGTCTAATGGCTGATTACTGGGAAAATTGTGATAGCTGGAATTTATATTGATTATTTAGGGAAATCAGTGATATTTTTGACAATGTGGAACGCAGCGCACTTACTTCAATACACAAGTGTACCAGTAGATGTGGGTTTTTTGTTGCCAATTTGTGGTGTATGTGACTAGAGGTGAGGTCATGCAGGATCTCATAATGCACAGTTAATTGTGGGATCTGCTGTTCTGAAAGTATTTTTAAAATACAGCAAATACAACGTGGGCATTAAGATGCAACTAGGCCTACCAGCATGTCAAGAAAGTTCTTAATCTTCTGGTTGAAATATATGGGTAGTTGACGTTTAAGGGCGTAATGCAAAAAAAAAAAAAAGTTTTACCAATTCCTGAAAAAAATGATGGAAAAATTTGGGGGAAAAAATAAATAAATAAAGCTCTTAGTGGTCCGTGGAATTTCGCCTAATTTTTGCCATTTCTTGGACAATGTGACCTGCGGTGTGACATCCTTGGGGTGACATTTCTGTTAGATACAATAAAAGTATTAATATCTGTACAAACATATCCCCATGCTCTTTGTACGCTTGTTCCTTTAACCCCCACCCCCCACACGCACTACTATCCACCCGCACCCCCACCCTCACCCTCACCCACACACACGCCTATGCATTGCACAGGCAGACAGCAGTGATTTCACTGCATGGTTTCACTGTATTACTTGTAATAATTGTGTGAATGTGACAAATAAATCTGCTGGTATCCTTATACCCTTGCATGATACATGAAAAACAAGTAACGATTCAGTTACACATTGCATAAACATGTCACACCGCAGGACATGAATTCACAAGTTTAATCCTTTTGTATACAGCTCCAGGCCACTTTATTAGAATAGCATGAAAAAGTTGATTTATTTCCATAATTCCATCAATAATGTTAAACTGTCATGGATTGTAGATTCATGGCCCAGTTGTTTAACTATTCCAATCATTCAATTTTTTCTTTTTACATATTTTGACCTTCCAGCTCAAAAAACCCATGAATTGGGGAATTCGCATCATTAGAATATTGTAATAAAATCACAATTTTCTTCATCAAAATTCATTTCACATCAGTGCACATCAAATCAGTTGAAATGTGGTACTTTCTACATAACATGCAATGTTCAATACTTGGTTAGGACTCTCTCTGTCTTAATAACGACCATGATGCGTTTAACATTGAAGTCAATGGCAGAAACAGTGCATGGGAGTAATGGAAGCCCAGATATCCTTGATGCTTTGCCGTCAGCTGTTCTTGTTTGTTGACCTGGTGTCCCACACTTCACTCTTCAATATACCCGTAGATATCCATGCTACGTTTTGGTGTTAACTCACCAGTTTAATTCTAACTCACCAGAAATAAAACCCCATTCATTTTCAATGGGGTTTCATTTCTGGTGATTTAGAATTAAACTGGTGAGTTAGCGCCAAAACGTGGCATGGAAATCTACAGGGTATATTGAAGAGTGAAGTGTGGGACACCAGGTCAGCAAACAAGAACAGCTGACAGCAAAGCATCAAGGATATCTGGGCTTCCATAACTCCCATGCACTGTTTCTGCCATTGACTTCAATGTTAAACGCATCATGGCCGTTATTAAGACAGAGAGAGTCCTAACCAAGTATTGAACATTGCATGTTATGTAGAAAGTACCAAATTTCAACTGATTTGATGTGACCTGAATTTTGATGAAGAAAATTGAGATTTTATTACAATATTCTAATGATGCGAATTCCCCAATTCATGGGTTTTTTGAGCTGGAAGACCAAAATATGTAAAAAATAAACAATTTAATGATTGGAATAGTTAAAAAACTGGGCCATGAATCTTTAATCCATGACAGTTTAACATTATTGATGGAATTATGGAAATAAATCAACTTTTTCATGCTATTCTAATAAAGTGGCCTGGAGCTGTATATGACTGACCTCTTAGCTCATGCTAACTAGATAATGATATTGTGTTTAACCTTAATGTGTTTTCATTTATGAAAAAAAAATATATTGATTATTTAGGGAAATCAGTGATATTTTTGACAATGTGGAATGCAGCGCACTTACTTCAATACACAAGTGTACCAGAAGATGTGGGTTTTTTTGTTGCCAATTTGTGGTGTATGTGACTAGAGGTGAGGTCATGCAGGATCTCATAATGCACTGTTAATTGGGAGGACTGCTGTTCTGAAAGCATTTTTAAAATACAGCAAATACAACGTGGGCATTAAGATGCAACTAGGCCTACCAGCATGTCAAGAAAGTTCTTAATCTTCTGGTTGAAATATATGGGTGGTTGACGTTTAAGGGCGTAAAGCCAGAAAAAAACGAAGTTATTTCAATTCCTGAAAAAAATGATTGGGGGGAAATCATTTTTGGGGAAAAAATGGAATAAATAAAGCTCTTAGTGGTCTGTGGAATTTCGCCTAATTTTTGCCATTTTTGGGAAAATGTGCCCTGCTGTGTGACATCCTTGGTGTGACATTTCTGTAAGATACAATAAAATTATTAATAGTCTGCACAAACATATCCCCCGTGCTCTTTGTACTATTGTTCCTTTAACCCCCACCCCCCACACACACTACTATCCACCCGCACCCCCACCCTCACCCTCACCCACACACACGCCTATGCATTGCACAGGCAGACAACAGTGATTTTACTGCATGGTTTCACTATATTACTTCTAATAATTGTTTGAATGTGACAAATAAATCTCCTGGTATCCTTATATCCTTGCATGATACATGAAAAACAAGTAAGGATTGAGTAACACATTGCATACGCATGTCACACCGCAGGACATGAAGTGACAATTTTAATCCTTTTGTATACATGACTGACATCTGAGCTCATGCCAACTTGATAATGATATTGTGTTTAATCTTAATACTGTATGTGTTTTCATTTATGAAAAAAAAAATCCTCCAATAAGAGTAGTCACACCACAGGACATCATAAAATGAACCAAAGCATTGCGTGACAGAAAGATTGCAATATGAAGACATATTAAGAGGTTAAGAGTCACCAGAGGACGCGTTGAAGATTAAGGGGAGGGGTGGGCACTGGATAGCTTATCACCCCACTCTGAGCCATAGCTCAAACCGTCCCAGGGACGGCCTTGCACTGTCCCATAGCAAGTGAAAAACACCTCCAGGTGCCTGTGGTAGTTGGGAAGGAGGCAGAGAGTCCAGACATTGCTTGTCCTCCAAGGAGAGATAAGAGTCCTGACCTTGGTCAGGTCGCTGCAGCTGCAGCTGGGGCGCCAAAGCAAAATGGGCTGAGACATGCGAGAGGGAACTGGAGTTAAAGTGTCAGTTTTTATTTTTTATGGTAAAAATATGAAAATGTTCTATTTTGTTTATTTTTTGTACGAAAATATAAAAAAGATCATCTACCCTCAACCGTCTTAAGTCTCATTATTTATTACGAATTGTGTTCATTTCACAGTATTCAGTGTATTGACTTGAGTGCAAATCGTCTTGGCAGCATTTTGGACAACACAGACGAGTTAAAATGTGCACCATTTAGCCAGTAATGATTTCTCTGAAAAGTGTAGTAGTGTGCTTTCCAATATGTATCTTGTGTTCTCCAGTTTGAAGCACAATCCCTCTGCTAAACCCATTATGTCTCCTGTTCATAATTGGGCATCAAAGGTTGTGTTGAACCAGGGCTGGACTGGCCATAGGGCATACAGGGCATTTGCCCAGTGGAGCCTTGATGTTTTTGGCCAGGTCTTCCCTTCATGTAATGGTATCAGTCCAGTCCTCATGCCGTCTTAGTCAGATTTAAATATTAATTTTGGCTGTTGTGGTCAAAATACATCATATTAGATGGTTGAAAATGTTGTCACATGCTTCAATGTCTCTCTCTATGCTTGGCAGCAGGTCTCCGCTGAAAATGTGTTGATTTTGTTTTTGGCCCAGTCCAGTCCTGAGTTGTACTCTTGTTTCCCAAAGTACAGGACTGTCACTCCTTCCCTTTGACGCGACCAACTCTGAGTATTTAAGCCAACAATGCTACCCCAGAGTTCTCAGCTGTTAAGTAACTGATAACTGTGTCGGAAAATTGTACACCACCTCTATCTGGACATTAAGTAAAACAACACCTTTTTATCTGTGAAAATATTTGTATTTAATATAACTTTTGTAATGATGTTCTCCTTTTGCGACTGCTGTTCTCAGGTCTCAGGCCTGTGATGCTGCATGTCGTCTCCTCCGGTTGCCACACCAGTTGGCCTTGCGCAGCAGATTCCAGAACCTCAGCAGTCTGCTCTGGACGCTCGCTCCGGCCTTGTCTGCTGCCTCTACTGCCTCCGCTTCTCTCTCCCTCACTCTCTGCTTCTCCAGCAGCTCCTGCCTCAGAGCCTCCTGCCTGTGCGCCTTCATCATGTCTGTTATGGCGTTGTGATATGTTGTGTTTTGTTTATTCATGGCAGCTACGCCGTCACCACTTCTGGCCGCTGGCCTCAGCTGCTCCGCCTGTCCAGTGTGGCCTCTGTCGTATTCTTTGAGCACACGTGCTGTAATGGAGGCGATCACAGCTTTCAAGGTGGCGAGTTGATCAGCGGAGCTGGGCAGATCCTGTGAAACCAGAAAAGAAGCCCATGTTATTAATCCAAGGGGTGTATATCAGACATCCACACTAAAGAACCTTTACCCAGCTGGACACATGGCTGTAATAATGACAAACATTGCTGTCTTCCAATTCAACCCCTTAGTTGAGTGAATGTTGTAGTCAAGGCAGGCCGCATAAACATATAGTCTAGATATGGCTGCAGCCTAGGGGCCTCCACCTGCCAGGGGGGCCCTGATTGGGCAAAGTGGGCTGGGGTGGGGGACCAATAATTGTAGAATTGTGATGCGGAATTGAAAAATCTGTTGTCTGCTGTTGAATTTGAGTTAATCTTGTTACGTACTACTCATTCCTGGCTCCAAATTATGATGCAGTCTTTCTAATTTTATGATGGGATTTGTCTTCTGTGGGGGGCCTACAGCAATCTATTGCCTTGGGAGCCCATACCATCTTAATCTGGCCCTGGTTGTAGTACCTGTCCATGATTTTTACATGTTTCATAGGTATATTATGACCGAGGGAAAGTATAGAGTAGGAGAGAGAGCTTGGGAAGGTTTGGGACATGATGACTCTCATTTGAATTTTAATTCGAGTCCGGGTCCTCATGGCCCACGGCCCATATGTGTCACATGTATTGTATGGGCACAGTGCGCCACAGCATCCCCCTACCTGTCCATGATCCTGACTGCTCATCATGGGTGTGAGGTTGGCGTTGGCCATCATGCCGCTCCTCTTCTCCACGGCGTCGGCGACACCGTCCATCATCAGCCTGCCCCACAGGGCCTTCTGTTCTCTTGCAAACGCCATTGATCTCCTCTGCGCATCGCGCTGATCCCTCTTCCTCCTCAGGAGAGCGGCCATCCTCCTCTCCTCCAGGAGGACTGCCAGCTGCCTGTCCTTAGCCCGCAGCTCCGCCACCCACCAGGCCTCCTCACACTCCCGCTGGGGCTGCAGGGCAGTCTCATCCAGAGAGAGGGTGGGAGTCACCACAGCTATGGTTCTCCGCCTGTAGTCTGGAGGGCCCGGGTCCAGTGTTCTCTTCATCATCTTTACCTTATGCAGCTTTTACTTTGACTGTATATTCTTCATCAGCCGTGCCTGCTGCTGCTTCTGTGGGCAATCTTATTTCTTGACAGTCTGATAGTTGCTGATCGTCTCTCCCACGTCTTTTAGGCCACACTAAATAGGCCTGTTGTCAAATCAACAATATCTGATGATATAATAATTAATAACTCAGGAATCTAACAGTGGACTATTATGGGTATTTTTTTTTTTTTTTTAAATCTTTTGTTTCTTGACACCAATAGTACACCTTATTCGTGATTAATCTCGAGACAAATGTGCAGGCTCAGCAGAATGTTTATACATTATTGTTTGTAACGTTCTTTTACACACAATCAATGAAAACGTCATAATGATCCTATCAACAATGCATTATGGAAAGCCGTTTCAAATTAATAAATTCCAATGGTCAAGAGCCTAGCCATATAAATTATTCTACCTAGGCCTACTACATTGACAGTATATAGGCCGAGGCCTATACTCTCATTGACCTACTCTCTGACTTAACCCCTTAAGACACGGCTTTATACATTTTTTGTTATTAAGTTGTTACCAGTATGGTAATGACCAAGTCGTAGTGCATCACTAAAGGGCCTGTGTTGTGTCATAGTAGGCTATCGTAGGACTATGGTAGTTACATTTCAATGACTATTACAGCGTGCCACTGGAGGTACGGCGCGCATTAAGGGGCTACTGGTGTCGTCCTTCCCAGGACAAATAACTCCTCTCGTCACATTTGTCTTTAAATGTAGTTGGGCATAAACCCGTGAAAACAAACCAGTGAAAATAAAATTCGATATATAGGTCGCATATAGGAGCATCATTTTTTAATTTTTTTTTTTATATACTTTATTGCAAGTTTGTTCAAGTCATCATATTCTTCTGTTCACTTATAGTTCCAGCTGGCAAACATTTTTTCTTTTCTTTTTTTGCGTATTTAAAGTGGTAACATAAAAGTGGGTAACTCGGGGGAGAATAGAAATAAAAGGAAAATCCCATTAAGCATGTGTTTGTATATCGATATGCAGTGTAACAGTACAATCGTAGTTGTGGTATTCTAAATTACATTTTGACTGACAGATTGATTTTGATGACACGGCGCAATTCCATCTAGGCGACATAATTTTCATTAGCTTACCATTACCACAATCGTGCTAATCCTAAAGTTCATCCTGGACTAGTTTGCAGCAGCACTCGTGCAGTGCGTGATGATGGAGGTGTGAGGCTAGCTATCATTGCACTTGATTTCATAATCATCACATCATAACTCTGCAAATGCGGTCGGAGGTGGTCTTTCTTGAAGACTCTCGGTTGTTCATGCAGTCACTGAAAGGAAGACGAGGTGTAATGTCCTCGTAAATAATGGCCTTCCAACAACTGCTGGTCCGAGTTCATGTAGTTTATTTCTCTTCATACATAGATCTGGTACCACCGTAAGGAATTGGTAGCATTTTACGGGTGCATTAGGCTCTGACTGCTCTTAGAATGTTCAAATCACAACAGCGGCAACAAAGAAAACAACAGAATTATAGAACCAAACAATAGAACAAAACAATTATAGAACCAGGGCTACTGGGTTCTTTACACTCCCACCAAATTATAAGTTTTAAAGGGTGAGTGTTCTGTCCCCCAAAGACCTTGCAGGTTTGAGATCAACCCTGTTAGTCCAGCGGATTGGTGAATTGATCATGCACTTTTGAGTAAAAGCATGAAAATTGGTACACATATACCTCTTCCTATGCTTATTAATATAAGCGTTGGAGGCGTCGCGAAAAATGAAGAATTTTCAAGATGGCCGCCAAATCCAATATGACCAACCCAAATTAATGAAACTACCTGACATGTTGTTGTAAAAGCATGAAAATTGGTACATATATCCTTCTTGATATGCTGATTAATATTAGCATTGCAGGCACCGCAAAAAATTATGAATTTTCAAGATGGCCGCCAAATCCAATATGGCCAACCCATATTAACGAATCTACCTGACACTTTGTACTAAAGGCCTGAAAATTGGTACACATGTCCTTCTTAATATGCTGATCAATGTTATTGTTGGAGGCGCCACGAAAAATGCTGTATTTTCAAGATGGCCGCCAAATCCAATATGGCCAACCCATATTAGTGAGAAACCATCATGCACTGAGTCATAAATGCCTGAAATTTGGTAAATACATACTCTATGATGTACCTATTAATGTTAGAAATGGAATTGTTGCGTAAAACCAAAATTGAAATGTTCAAAATGGCCACCAAATGAAATATGGCCAACCCATATAACAGGAATTGTATAGCAGATGAGTGAATCCATTATGCACGTAGTAAAAGCATGAAAATGGTTACACATTTCCTTCTTTTTCAGCTGATTATAAGATGTGAAAAACACAGAATTTTCAAAATGGCCGCCAAATCCAATATGGCCAACCCATATTAACTACCGGGCACTTTGTGGTAAAAGCATGATAATTGATAGCCTACACAGTTACATCTTTATGTGCAGATTAATATTAGGAATAGAGGTATGAAAAAAATTCTGAATTTTCCAGACAAATCAAACATGTTTGACTATTAGTGAAACCACCATGCACTTTGTAGCAGGAGCATGCAATCAGCACACATATACTTATTGATATGTATAATAATGTAGAAGGGTTCACGTGAGAAGTGCGTGAACGCACACAGACACACACACACACAAGTAATAGTCCTAAAAAAGATTACTCTGGAAGTGATCCTAACATAGGCTAATTTCAAAACATCAAACCCTATCCTACTAATGTTATATATAGATATGTAGTGTTACATATTGTGCTACAGTACATTAGTGAAACCAGGGCACAATTTGCCGCGAAAGCATGAAAACACATGTATCTTTTTATTGTATTAACATCATCAAAAAATCTAAAGAATTTTCAAGATGGCCCCACTTCAAATATGGCCAACACATAGATGTATAAATGGGCATAAAATATCCTATATTTATCTCAGTATAAATTTCTCTGTACTTGTAGTAGAAACATATTTGTAGTCTTTGATGAGTCAATAAATATTTTAGTCACATTTTCAATGGATTTGAGCCATTTATCATTGAAATAAATGTGCACAACCTTCATTCAAGTACTGTAGGTAACAAAACAAAATCTTGTCCCCCCTCAACATGGTTAAATCAAATCTTATCAACTTCACCTTGCATATGTTGCATAGTTTGCATATCTTGAACTACAAATACAGAAATGGGGGTTCACCATAAGCCAAATCTTGCACACCATTATTATAGCCAAAAAATGAATCCTAATACTGTACAAGTAAACTTTCACTCAAGGTTACTCAAATTTACATACCCAGAGTTGACTTTGCACCAACTGTACCATTCACTATTTATTCAAAGTTTGTGTGTTTCTTTTAATTAGACATTGTTGGCAGTTTGATTGATGTTGGCCATAGGATATATTACAACCTGGGGAATCCCATGCTGCTTTGCACACTTTCTGATCTGAAAGACAGCATGGATTTCATCCCTCAGAAATTGCATATGTAACCTTCAGAGTATCTCACTTGTGAGATCAACTGGTGTTAACCAGGCAAGACATACCCATACAACATGCATGGGACAGGATTGCAGTTCGTTTGAAAACCTTGAAGTACAGCTAGAAGTAGTGATTAATTATTGGTTTCTTTTCTTAACCATGTCCATGAATTGACAAATCAATTGAACTTTCTGTCTAGCAACCTTGAAATCTTGACCCTTTTGAATTTGTGGTCATGAGAGGCATATTAAACACAAGGCCTATGAAGTCGTCACTAACTGCTAGAGGTACTGTATATCCCACAATGTGCCTGGAGGATTAATGTGTTGGATACATTTGATTTGGCGGCCATCTTGAAAATTCGGGTTTTATTTGCTATGCCTCCATTTCAAATATTAATCAGCATATCAAGAGGTAAATGTGTACCATTTTCCATGCTTTTACTACAAAGTGGGTGTTAAATTCATCAATGGTTCCATTAATATGGGTTGGCTTGATTTGATTTGGCGGCCATTTTGAAAATGAAACTTTCTTGCAATGCTTCAATTTCTTTTATTAATCAAGAATATAAAGAACTGGGCATCCATTTTCATGGGCTTACAACAAAGTTTCAGGTACAGTAGCTTCATTAATATGGGTTGGCCATATTGGATGTGGCGGCCATCTTGAAAATACAGCATTTTTCGTGGCGCCTCCAACAATAACATTGATCAGCATATTAAGAAGGACATGTGTACCAATTTTCAGGCCTTTACTACAAAGTGTCAGGTAGTTTCATTAATATGGGTTGGCCATATTGGATTTGGCGGCCATCTTGAAAATTCATAATTTTTTGCGGTGCCTGCAATGCTAATATTAATCAGCATATCAAGAAGGATATATGTACCAATTTTCATGCTTTTACATCAACGTGTCAGGTAGTTTCATTAATTTGGGTTGGCCATATTGGATTTGGCGGCCATCTTGAAAATTCTTCATTTTTCGCGACGCCTCCAACGCTAATATTAATCAGCATATCGAGAAGGATATGTGTACCAATTTTCATGCTTTTACTCAAAAGTGCACGATTAGGCCCTTTTGTGTGTCTAATCCGCCGGACTATGTATTCAGCAGCCTACTCTCGTGTTCTGTACCTTTAAATGCCCGTGCCCCACTGGGCATTTGTTTAGGGTTGCCCTGGCAACCGACCTGTCAAAATCAGTTAATACTTACCGTAAACAACTTACCTCCTCCAGTGATTCTTCCTTCCTCTGTTTGTTTCTAATACTCCTAAAGTAATTACCGTCTGTAAGTAATAATCTTAAATCCATATTTCTTATTCCTCTGATTAACCTAACTTGTGATTCAACTGTTTATTTAAATATCATACATTTTCCTTGATCTCTTTCCCATATACCTCCGGTAATCTTCCCTCCCGTAATCGTCTCTTCTTCTCAAGACACAGCAGATGTTTAATGGACTTTAATAGACTTAAATGGACTTTATTATTGAATACTTTTTGTTTTACACTTTGTTACAGTTAAACCTTTCTTCATTAAATAACGGAAACGCAACGGCATCTTGATTCGCCTTTTTCCTGAAACAATGAATGAATGAGTTGGCTGGCTGTTCAAGCAACGACAGACACTGGGGACAGCACAGTTTAAAGACGAATTCTAAGGAGATGTTAACAACAGACAAAGGTATGTCGGATAGTCTTTCTCTACACTCTGGCTCGTCAAGAGGGTCCAGATCATCCATATCAGCCGCTGTTAATGCACGCGCTAGAGCACAAGCAGCCAAAGCTCGCGCTGCTTTCGCTGAGGAGGAGATGGCCATAAAAGTCGATAAGGCTAAACTTGAAGCTAAACTAGAAGCACTGAATCTAGCAAAAGATGCGGCCGCAGCCGAAGCCGAAGCCGAAGCGCTGGAAGCGGCAGAATTTGAAATATATGAGCAGGCGTCATAACCACATGTCAGCCAAGATCAACACAGGGGGAAAATATCAGAACAGCGCGTCGAAGTTCACTACCCAGGAAAGCCATTATCTGAGTGCTCGGAGGAGCGCACAAAAGACTATGTCAACACATTGCCCTTGTCAACACCCAACCCAATCAATGCGCAGTCTGCACGTCAGCCCACATCACACTTCGGACATGAACATCTGTTGCAAGCACCAGAACACCCAACCCGTCTTAACTCACAGCAGCAGCTCCCGATACCAATCAAAAATGCACATTATCAACCACAAACGCCGTATTCTAGCCATGCGATGCCATTAATGATTGACAGAGAAAAGCCTCACTACCAACAGCAGTATGGCCTTCACCCCGCTATGCCCACTACTCATAGACAACACCCATATAGTTTTAGTCAACAACACAGCCTTCAACCCACGACGCCCATGCCAATCAGCAGTGAACTGCACAATTATCATCAGCACCAACATAGCCTTCAACCAGCTACTCCAGAACATCAGTACTCGTCTGCACCATCACGCTCACCTGATGAACTGTTTAACATGGCTAGATATTTAGCGCGCAGGGAAATTGTCAGCACTGGCCTAAAAGAATTTGATGATAGCCCAGAGACATACAGGGCTTGGAGATCCTCCTTCTTTAACGCCATCAACGATCTGAACCTGTCAGCGAGTGAGGAGTTGGACTTAATGACTAAATGGTTAGGCAGAGAATCATCCAGCTATGTTAGAAGGCTCAGGGCGGTCCACATAGGCAATCCCCATGCAGCACTTCAGATGGTGTGGGAGCGGCTTAATGAAGTCTACTGCTCACCTGAGGCCATCGAACTGTCTCTCCTCACCAGGTTAGACAACTTCCCCAAAATCTCCAGTGGCGAGTACACTAAACTGCGGGATTTGGGCGATCTTCTCATGGAGCTGCTCTCTGCAAAAGAAGATGGATACCTACCCGGCCTAACAGTACTAGACACAGCACGTGGCATCAACCCCATTGTAGCAAAACTACCATTCGGACTACAAGAAAAGTGGATCTACCAAGGCTCTACATTTAAATCAACGCATAATGTTACATACCCTCCATTCTATTTTTTTGTTGATTTTGTCTGTTACAATGCCAAAATAAGAAACGACCCATGTGTAACAGGTTGGACTAGGTCCCCTGTTAGTGTGCATGTTGTAATTGAAAACAGCTGCCCGTGTGGGCGAGGGTGGAGCCCTTCCGGTTAGTATAAATTGCCTACTATGTTGTCTGTTAGCCAGGTGTGGCTAACCTCAGTACCGGTTGGCGCTTGGGGAAGCCCTGTACGCTGGGTGAAGTAGGTGATGTTGGCGTGTTGGGTGTTGGACCCACACTGGAGCGCGTAGAGCGCAGCTGAAATGCGGACGCCAGGTTGCCGCATGTAGTCTAACCGGCTCGAAGGTAAGCCCTTCTGTGTGCACCTGGCGATAGCCAATTATGTTTGTACTGTGGCTAACGAGATGTTGTTTCACTGCAGCATTGCATGGTGAAGCAAGGGTCAACCGTAGACTTCCAAGCTCGGTCCAGTGCTTCCCAATTGCAACTGAAGGTAATTTCTAATGAACCGTCACTCTGTGCCTGTGGCTTTCATACCACACCTTGCTCATTGATAATGGCATTTCCCTGGCATTAACCCAGTCTGTCTTGTGCTTTCTAGGTTGAGCACATTGTTGTCGGTTGGCTGGGGTGGGGGGACGCCGCCGTCTTTTCCCGGTGTTTGTGTTTGTTATTTTGCCTTTTACCACCACGAGCTCTTTTAGTAGTGGCAGGTTGTTGTTCCTTTGCGCAGGTGCGCGACGCTTTCGTCTTTCAGCCATACGGTCTGACACGGTCAGCTCCAGTCACCCACCCCTTAGACAAGGGATGAGTGATTGGGGACTGGCCGGTTGAGATTTGTAGCAGTATCGTGTAAACTTATTGGTGAGGTGTAGATCCCCTGAGTGGTATAGTAAACTCTCTGCCAAGAGGCCTGATTTGATAAACATAGGCTACCTCTTCACTGTGAATCATTTCAGTGTGCTGTGACTTATTTTGTTTATTTTGATTATGTTTTGTGTGTACAGTTTTGATTGATTGCAGTGTTGTTTTGCATTCGTAGTGCAGTGTGTAGTTAACACACTCAGTAAATTACCTGTACTAGGCCTACTCAGTGCTCTCGCACTTAAGCCGTCACCGTTTCACGATATGTACCTGTATTGACTTCAGTAGAGTTAAGACTCTGTTTGTGTATATGGACTCAAGTGAACTGCCTGCTCATTTTGAAAACGAATAAGACTGAAAGCAGAAGAAAATAAAAACTATTGTATGTGCAACAGCTGTGTCATCCTTGTCATCTAGAACCTGTCGGGGAAAATTGTATTTTTAACATCTGGGTTGTCTCACCCTTAACGAGACTGGCGTAGTCACCTTTTAAAACCTAATTGCTTAAAAGTTAGTAATCCTACCAACCTCCACTCTGCTACATTTTGGCGTATGTCGGCTATGGATGACCTGTGAGGCACAGCTGTTGGTTAGAGCTCGTGGTTTTCTTTTTTTCTTTTTGTTGTTTTACTGGGGAAGGACGGCGGCTGCCCCCTCGGCGGGCGACACCGCGGCGGGCACCCAGGGCCCAAAATGATTGAACTGGTGGAGCTACAGGAGATGGCAGCGCGGAACCAGCGGCAGCTGGACCTGCTGAGCCAATGGGTCGACGCGCAGCCAGAGTCTCCACGGTCGCCGCTCACGTGCTGGAGGTGCCATCAGCCAGGGCACCTGGAGCGAGAGTGCGACTGGCCACGGGTTGTTGCGCGGCCCCGGTCTCCACGGTCACCAATCAAGTGCTGGAGGTGCCACCAGCCAGGGCACCTGGCACGGGAGTGTGATGGGCCACGGGTCTCTCGTCGTGTGCGAACCCCGCCGACAGTCCAATCGGAGAGTGAGCAGCGCCGGGGCACCCCCCAGCAGCCGACCAGAGGACCAGCCAGGACTGGGCTGGATAGCCACACCTCGGGCGGAGGCCGGCCGCTCTCTGGGGACTCGATCATGGCCACTCCATCGCCATCCGGCGTTTTATTGTTTTGTGTGTGTATATGTGCCGTGGTGGTTATGTTGTTGTTGATAAATGTGTTGGGTATGTGTTAGGTGTGCGCGCAGGTGTGTGCGTGTGTGTGCATGTGTGTGTGTGCGTGTGTGTGTGTGCGCGCGTGTGTGTGTGTGTGTCTATCCCCATCATAGGGTGAGCTACAGTGCGGCACCGGGACGGTACCGATTCAAAGCTGGGGCGAATGTAACAGGTTGGACTAGGTCCCCTGTTAGTGTGCATGTTGTAATTGAAAACAGCTGCCCGTGTGGGCGAGGGTGGAGCCCTTCCGGTTAGTATAAATTGCCTACTATGTTGTCTGTTAGCCAGGTGTGGCTAACCTCAGTACCGGTTGGCGCTTGGGGAAGCCCTGTACGCTGGGTGAAGTAGGTGATGTTGGCGTGTTGGGTGTTGGACCCACACTGGAGCGCGTAGAGCGCAGCTGAAATGCGGACGCCAGGTTGCCGCATGTAGTCTAACCGGCTCGAAGGTAAGCCCTTCTGTGTGCACCTGGCGATAGCCAATTATGTTTGTACTGTGGCTAACGAGATGTTGTTTCACTGCAGCATTGCATGGTGAAGCAAGGGTCAACCGTAGACTTCCAAGCTCGGTCCAGTGCTTCCCAATTGCAACTGAAGGTAATTTCTAATGAACCGTCACTCTGTGCCTGTGGCTTTCATACCACACCTTGCTCATTGATAATGGCATTTCCCTGGCATTAACCCAGTCTGTCTTGTGCTTTCTAGGTTGAGCACATTGTTGTCGATTGGCTGGGGTGGGGGGACGCCGCCGTCTTTTCCCGGTGTTTGTGTTTGTTATTTTGCCTTTTAC
Source organism: Engraulis encrasicolus (assembly GCF_034702125.1). Lineage (NCBI taxonomy): Eukaryota > Metazoa > Chordata > Actinopteri > Clupeiformes > Engraulidae > Engraulis > Engraulis encrasicolus. Next base: position 14,050,575 of record NC_085880.1, on the reverse strand, counting down.
CACCACGAGCTCTTTTAGTAGTGGCAGGTTGTTGTTCCTTTGCGCAGGTGCGCGACGCTTTCGTCTTTCAGCCATACGGTCTGACACGGTCAGCTCCAGTCACCCACCCCTTAGACAAGGGATGAGTGATTGGGGACTGGCCGGTTGAGATTTGTAGCAGTATCGTGTAAACTTATTGGTGAGGTGTAGATCCCCTGAGTGGTATAGTAAACTCTCTGCCAAGAGGCCTGATTTGATAAACATAGGCTACCTCTTCACTGTGAATCATTTCAGTGTGCTGTGACTTATTTTGTTTATTTTGATTATGTTTTGTGTGTACAGTTTTGATTGATTGCAGTGTTGTTTTGCATTCGTAGTGCAGTGTGTAGTTAACACACTCAGTAAATTACCTGTACTAGGCCTACTCAGTGCTCTCGCACTTAAGCCGTCACCGTTTCACGATATGTACCTGTATTGACTTCAGTAGAGTTAAGACTCTGTTTGTGTATATGGACTCAAGTGAACTGCCTGCTCATTTTGAAAACGAATAAGACTGAAAGCAGAAGAAAATAAAAACTATTGTATGTGCAACAGCTGTGTCATCCTTGTCATCTAGAACCTGTCGGGGAAAATTGTATTTTTAACATCTGGGTTGTCTCACCCTTAACGAGACTGGCGTAGTCACCTTTTAAAACCTAATTGCTTAAAAGTTAGTAATCCTACCAACCTCCACTCTGCTACACATGCTTTGCTCAGTTTAACACCACCCCCAATGAACAACAAGATGACAGTCACACACAAAAGGCAAAAAGCAAAATGGCTGTCATGGTACACAAAACTCACATTGACTCTAATGCCAACCATGAAGCTGAAAGCAGTTTGAAACTGATTGACATTACCAAGCACTGTCCTATACATGACAAGCCGCACCCCCTTTCCAAGTGCAGAGGCTTCAGACTGAAAACACTCCAGGAAAGAAAGGCCTACTTAAGAGAGCAAGGCATATGCTTTCGGTGCTGCGCTTCGGATTCCCATCTAGCAAAAGAGTGCAGAGCTGTCTTGATGTGCGTTGAATGTGAAAGCAATAACCATGTCAGTGCTCTGCATCCAGGTCCACCCCCATGGTCAACAGTACGCTTTGAGGTGGCTGAAACAGACGGCGGGGAGGGAGAAGAACGAGTGCAACCATCTGAAGTGGCTGGGGCCTCATTTATCATCAGTTCGTAGAATGTCTTCTAAATTGTGTCTTACGAGTGAAATTTAGAATGTTCGCAAGTACAGAAAAATCGGGATTTATCAAACGTGCGTTGGCTGCTCCTACGCACACGTCTGCATGATAAATCCCACATCTTCCAAATCACTGTGCACGCGCGCACTCGGGGTAATTTGCATCCCGACATGCATCCAAGTAACCATATATGGTATTAAAATACATTCAAATGCCATGTTAATTTGAAAGCACCACCCTGTTTGGACACACATGAACACACGCGCCAGTCGAAGTGCTGGCGGGAAGTGCGGAGATAGAAACATTTCCGCGGCAGAAGTGGAGGTCCTTTCGACAGGAGGAGAACAGTGCTTCAAAATAAGTAATAGAAGGAGACACACATGGACGAAAACACTGTAAAATAGCACACTGTCATACTCCATTGTCATTCAAAGCAAACTGTACCTTGCACGGTCAATATTATTTGCAATTTCGTGATTCTTCCACTCGCACGCATGGTCTGAGGTGTGCGTAGATTTAGGCACATTTCTACGTTCAAGTACATGTTCATAAATCCCACACTTTGCTCAGGAATGATCGCACGCACGCTTTACGCACAGATCTGTGCCTAAGAACGCTTGATAAATGAGGCCCCTGGAGAGGTAGGCCGCGGAAACACACACAAGCCAGTGGTAAACTGCACAAAGACTATAGTGTTAGAAAATGGACGCTCTTCACCACTAACTCCTTGCTCCAGCCACATACCACACCAGCAGGGGCCTCAGCCTGGTAGAGGACATCAAGGGCTCCAAAGACAGAATGCCCAGCGACAGACACCATCGCAGCAGCAGCACTCACAGCAAGTGCAACAAGGACATGGTCACCAAAAACAGCATCCCACTCTTCCATGGCAACAGTGCCACCAACCAGTTCCTCCAGTGCAGCAGCAGTCACAACAAACGCACCAAAGACATTGTCAGCAGCAACAGCACCCTGTTCCTCCATGCCAACCGCATCAGCATCCCACAGCATCTACATGCCCCAGCGTCAGCAGATCCTCAGCAGAAGCAAAACCACCTAGTACATCACTACCACCAGCATCCAGCTCCTCCACAGCATCACCAGCAGCAACCAGCTTCTCAACAACATCACCAGCAGCAACCAGCTTCTCAACAGCATCACCAGCAGCAATCAGCTTCTCCACAGCATCCAGCTCCTCCACAGCATCACCAGCAGCATCCCGTCCAGCAGCAACAGCAGTCATCGTACCACCCACAGCACCCCTGCATGCCATGGGACATGGGCTTGCCTCACAGGGCCAGCCATCGCCCTACTCCCAAATCTCTCCTCTGCAGCAGTATCAGCCTCCCTGTCAACGCTTAACCCAACCGTCCCAGGTCATCCAAGAACTCGTCTAGCTGCCAGCCCACTGATCTTCGCCTCTCATGTCAGCCCCACTCTCTTCAAGACACTCACAGTCTGGCTTCCTACAGTCAGCATGGCCAGGTTGGCTTACAACAGAAAGCAGTCTTCCCCTCAGCACCCCTTCCAGCAGCAGGCGGCTCACCTGTCTCTCAGGTCGAAACCGCCACGCCGCCCAAAGTAGAGCTGCAGACAACAAAGAGGGACCGGTGTCCACCTGTGTTGGAGACCACCTAGCTGAAAAGCTTCTACGTATCCTTTTTATTTAGTTAATGTTGGTGTGGCATTATTATAATGCCAGGCGGGGAGTGTTCTGTCCCCCAAAGACCTTGCAGGTTTGAGATCAACCCTGTATTCAGCAGCCTACTCTCGTGTTCTGTACCTTTAAATGCCCGTGCCCCACTGGGCATTTGTTTAGGGTTGCCCTGGCAACCGACCTGTCAAAATCAGTTAATACTTACCGTAAACAACTTACCTCCTCCAGTGATTCTTCCTTCCTCTGTTTGTTTCTAATACTCCTAAAGTAATTACCGTCTGTAAGTAATAATCTTAAATCCATATTTCTTATTCCTCTGATTAACCTAACTTGTGATTCAACTGTTTATTTAAATATCATACATTTTCCTTGATCTCTTTCCCATATACCTCCGGTAATCTTCCCTCCCGTAATCATCTCTTCTTCTTCTCAAGACACAGCAGATGTTTAATGGACTTTAATAGACTTAAATGGACTTTATTATTGAATACTTTTTGTTTTACACTTTGTTACAGTTAAACCTTTCTTCATTAAATAACGGAAACGCAACGGCATCTTGATTTGCCTTTTTCCTGAAACAATGAATGAATGAGTTGGCTGGCTGTTCAAGCAACGACAGACACTGGGGACAGCACAGTGAGAGACAAACTTTAAAACATAATTTCAATGACAAAAATACAAAGATATAACAGTAACAATTTTTTTTTTTTTGCAATGATCAAAGTGTTCGAGTTCTTCTTTCTTATCAGTGTGTGTGTTTGTAAGGGCAGCGATCCGCCTCACCCTTGTCGAATTGCAGCAAGTCCAGTACATTTCTGGACTTGCTCTCTCCTGTGTGTGTGGTAGGCAACAGGCCATTGTAGTCAGTGTGCTGTGTATTGTCAGGTGCATGCCTGTGAGTGTATCGTCGTCTGAGAAGAAGTGACGCGGCTGAGCTTTAGCTAGGTCAGCTCGCCATCTCTCCCACCGTGGCTTCTCCCACCGTCTTGCTGGTTGATGTTTTGGTGCAACTTTGACAGTGGAGCAGTCATTCTTGATGTTCCAGTGCGGTCTCTCCAATGCTCCACCATTGACTGCGAGATTCTTGGCCCTGATGTTTGTGGCAAGTTCAGCTGCGGGAATGCTCTGCAGATCAGCGTGGTGGTCAGATACAAGTTTGCGCAGATCTTCCTTCGCACTCAGCTCACGAACCTCTCCTGTGAGACAAATGACCCTGTCTTCACTGTCGACACTGGCCACCCCATCGTCCACGTAGTCTCTGGTGACGAAGTGTGATCCCAGTGGATGCGAAGCTGGCGCGATCTTGGAAGCTGCTCTTAGTTGTTGTAGCTTTTCTGACGCTTCTTTATACTTCTTCTGTGCCAATCTAATCTTTTCTCTCTGTAGTTGTAACACCAGTTTGTATTCGTCGTCCGATAAGTCCTGTTCCAATAGTGCGTTGAATTTTTCTTGTTCTTTCCTTTCATCCTCTATTTTCTCCCTTCGTTTCTGTTCTTCCACCAGTCTCTCATTTAAGCTTTTCAGTAAATTCTTTGTTACACTTTCACAAGCTTCTGCTTTCCGTTTTACTACATTGTTTATGTCGTCTGTTTTCGTTTTCATTTCATCAAACATGTTCAGAATATCAATTTTTCCTTTCTCTAGTTCTTCTGAGAGAGCTACCATGCGTTTTTCAGTCATCTCATGCTTAAGTTCTTGTTTGGCGCTGACACCTTCCACTGTTCAAAAAGACTACACAGTTTCGTTTCTCTTTTGTTTTGTTCTTCTTTACAGTATAGCATTTCTTCAGTAGGAATGTGTTCACGTTCAGAGCGTCTAACTGAGATTAGGCCTACTACATCATCATCCTTTGGCATTTCAGCAATTTCAGCAACTTGCCTGATAGCCTTTTCCGTGTCCATCTTGCGTTTTTTGAGATTTTGATCTCCCTTTTCTGTCTGTGCGAGATGACACTTGTCCGATGTGATGTTGTTTTCCTCAATCTCCGGTGACCATTACACTTGCGTCGACCCTGGTGCTCGCTGTTTCTTTGCTCTGCGACTTTGTTGCGATCATCCAGTCGGGCAGGTGTGGATCAATTCCTTACTGTAATGTCCCCGTAAATAATGGCCTTCCAACAACTGCTGGTCCGAGTTCATGTAGTTTATTTCTCTTCATACATAGATCTGGTACCACCGTAAGGAATTGGTAGCATTTTACGGGTGCATTAGGCTCTGACTGCTCTTAGAATGTTCAAATCACAACAGCGGCAACAAAGAAAACAACAGAATTATAGAACCAAACAATAGAACAAAACAATTATAGAACCAGGGCTACTGGGTTCTTTACACGAGGGATGAAGCCTTCATCGGTGTTATTCAGCGTATCGTGGACAAAGCAATTGGCAGCTGCAGCTAAGCTCTCAATAATGGGACATGTCCATACCACTTTCCAGATAAACCTAGCTTGTCCCTACCATTCGTTCACAAATATAATGCAAAAACAGCATACCCTATCCGGACCATTTGCGATTGAAATGTCCCCACCACTTTTCGAGCCAAACCTACACCTTTGAAGATATGATTGCACTGTGTTTCACTTGCACAACGTGACCAACTAGTTGCATTGTGCTAATCATGATATCTGTTTACTCGACAGGAGTTGTACGTGGCACGGATTAAATGACTGGGTAAACGGTCTGTCGACTGTCGAGCAGCAGGAGTAGCAGCAGCCATGGGCGTTTCTAGCCCAAAATTACCACAGGGGCCTGAGAGGGGCACACATGTTTTGAGGGGGGCCCATGTACCCTATATTCTTCGACCTTACTTTGCCAAATATCGGCCTTTTTTAAACCCAGTGTTGCCTAAAATACCTGCAAAAGTATTTGGCATCAACTTACCTATTTCATATTTAATCTAACTGTTAAATCACAATGAGCTGCATGCCTTGTTTGAAATGTGCTATACCAATTATTATTATGGAAAAAATATAATGGCAAGAACATACAAACTAGGGCTGGACGGTTTTTGGAAAAAATGTGTATCACAGTTTTCTTGATGACAATTGATATCACGGTTTTCTGCACGCTTTTTTTTTTTTTTTGATAAGTGGCGATTTTCCCCCCAAACCTTTCTAATGAAAAGACTGAAATTAAATTTCAAAATGAGATAAAATCATTAATTTAAATTAATCTCAATTGCTATTTTAATAATATGTTTTTAATTTACAGTTTATATTTCCCTATCCAAAAAGTCTCAAATAAGAGAAAACGGAGCATTGCATAAAATAGCCTAAAATCTCCACCATGGGGCAGTCAGTCCCAGTAGTGTCACACATCTTTCAAGGAAGAAGGGTTAAATGATTATAAGCAGCTGCTAATTTCTCTGGAAGCTGTTTTGGGATTTTTTTCAAAGACAGCCCAAAACAACTTATTTCTCGTTCTACACCTGGCAACACTGGTTGCTTATTTCTCGTTTTACACCTGGCAACACTGGTTCCTAGGACCGGCGTTGTGTTGCTTGCACTTGACTAGCGACAGAACAGTGGGTCCGCTCATTTTTCCGACGCACCATTGGTCCGATGCTTCAATGTTCCGACCATTTCCCATTGATCCTACAGCACTTAGTCTCAGATAACATTTTACCAATTAAATGAAACCCTTTGTCCCGACAGTCCAATGTTCCGACCAAAAGCTGCTTTAGATCACCGTCATCTCTGAAGCCACGCAGTGGTCATGCTGCTGTCTGTGACAGGTTAGGTTTAGGGAAAGTTGGGAACAGAAACGAAACAGACTGAGGAGACACGGAAAACAAACGGATCTACTTGACATTGTGTGAATATTTCCTTTGAATTAAAGGCCAAATCCGACGTAGAAGGCATTTTGTCCCATAGTTTGTGTCATATGGCAATGCATTTGGCTCCTATTTTGCTCCCAAATCATTTCAAACAGCAATGTAGCAATGGATCTTGTCTGCCCATTGCATTTGTAAACTAGGCTACTTTAGCCTGGGAAAACTCATAAGCAGCCTTAACAGCAGTGCTGCACACACAGTTGGGATGGCAGTACCGTTAAGAATCTGAGAACTGTTGTAGCCCATTAAAATAGCACCACATAGAATTGCTTTGCCACATACTGTAAGTCACTGCCCAAACCGAATGCATGCCACCATTCCGTTTAAAACCGGCTTATTCCTCACCTACAGAAACTTTAGGAAATTAATTGTTTCCTCACTTCAGCATGTAGTCCAACTCCATTTAAGTCCAGCAATGATAGCTCCAAAAACGTTGAGAAGTTCTAGCTCACAAGTCTGCAGGTCGCCGCTTGCAGCAGACTGGAACAGTGCGCGAGCTGAGTCGAGTGCGTAGGCCTACAGTGGCAGTGGCAGCACCGAGCCCGAGCCCGGGGGCAAAGTATTGACGAAGGCCCCCCTACCTAACACGTGTTATGTCACTAGGATTCAATTCTGTACTCCCTCTGTGCCTGTGCCTGGGACAACTGACCCTCCTAGTCCCTTCATGTGTGTGTGTTGCCAGGGCTCTAAATTAACACATGCCAACCCGCCAAACACGGGTGAAAATTCATTTTGGCAAGTGGAAAAAAATACCTACCCGCCAATTTGGCTAGTAGCGCCCAAGTACAGTAAATTATGAACGGTAAACCGCTGCTCTGAAGAACGTTAGACGGGCGAGATTTCCTACATTACCCATGGACACTAGCGTCAAGACGTAGCCTCCCACCGTGGGCTTTCCAGTGCAGCAAGCGGCAACTCCATGCTATTGCGCGCGCCAGGATTGAAAACATTTCAGACGACCAGCCTTCTGTCAGCTAAGCTGCACTCACACTATTCTGACAGGCAGCTCTCCTCCTATGCTCTCGTCGCTTTCGCTACAACTTTTTTTAACGTCACTACTGCTATTATTAGGCCTATATGAACCTTGCTGTAACAGGCTGCATGTTTGAAGCAGCGAGGCCCTGACCGTTTCAATAACAGGACGCAGATTATGCATAGAGCTACTTCTGTTCTGTAGACTATGTTTTGTGCGAGTGATGAGAATGTGTCGGGGGTTAGAGCAAGGTTCTGTGTGTTGGTGAATGCTAGTAGTAATTGTAACCGTAATAATAGTGACGTTAAAAATGAGTGGTTGTGGAACGAAATAGCGACAAGGGCAGAGGAGGAGAGCTGACTCTCAGAGTAGTGTGACCGTAGCTGTCAGTTCAGTTGTCTTCTGAAATGTTCCGAGTCCTGGCGCAACTAAGTTGGAAAGCCCACGCCATCGTAAAGACAAAAAAAAGCAACCAACGACGAAGCTGTGGAAGTAACAAAGGAAGCGAAGATTCCCGAGATATTATTTACTTTTAGTTAAACTAGGCTTCTTGTCATTTTGTTGCGCGTGGTAGAGAAGAACTCCTCCTCTCTCCCCTCCTTTTCCTCTCATCTCTTCTGTGTGGTTTGGCTGTGTGCTTGGTTACTGTATTAGTCGAGTACATCTATGGCCAAAATGCACCAAACCCCAAAAAAATTGATACAAAAGGTTTTTCAACTGATTTCAATACATCCAGCTGTCCTTACTAACATACTAAAAATCTAGGAAAATCTAACTTCAGGAAAGGTGTCATTTTCAAGATCAAAGTTTTTTAAAATAAAGGTTACTACATGATAATTACATTGGCATGCACTAACATGTTTTCAGGATCTGTTTGTTTGGAGTGCTGTTTGGGTGGATAAAGACACTACTGCTATGGTAATATCCATGTGCTGTTTGTCAGGGCACATCATCAGTGATGAATCATGGTGTCACTAGGTATTTTGGGTCTTTCAGTAGCTAAACTGAATAGACAGGAGCCACTACATGTGTAAGTAGAGGGCAAGGTGAAACGGTTGGTACTGGAGACAGACAATGTCCTGAAAGGACATAGGGCTTTAGCATAGCTTTTTTAGGGCCTGTTGTAGCTTCATAGGCAAGGGTCAGGGCCTTGTATTCTATTAGGGCATGACAAAGAGGACATGACTGGGAAACTGAGGCTATGTGGTCAGAGAATGATAGATGGTCATCAACAATGACACCTATATTTCTTGTGGCCTTATTTGAGGCAACAGTAGCAGAATCTATATTGAGTTCGATATCATGGCAACCTAAATCTTTGGCTGGGATCACCAGCAGTGCATTTGGGCGAGGCTCAACTGAAGGTTGCATTCCTTCATACTTGTGGATAGTTCAGAGAGGCAAGCGGAAATGTGTGTGACCGTGGAGTCATCTGGCACAAAGTAACTGTGCTTCATCGGTGTAACAGTAGTATGAGAAGCTGTGAGAACGGATAACATGGCCCAGTGATGTGGTGTACATGGCAAATAGGAGTCCCAGCACCAGCCCTTAGGACACCTCTGTGGAGAGGCTATGATTTGAGGACAGCTGACCTTGCCCTTGATGCATGCTAAGAATGATACCACCAGACTCAAAGAATGTCTGGTAGAACTTGAGAAACATAAAACTCAATTATTTATCTAAGAGAGATGTTAAATAATCATGTTTTGAAAAAAAAAAATGCTAGCTGGTGTGTCTGCACAAAGATTTTTAGATTTACTACAAAACAAAAAGAGATGTCCATAATCTCTTCTGAAGATATCTTCTGTCTTACTAGAAACAAAATAAAAGAGTAATTTTGAGCTTGGCTTTTTCAGATTTTGAGTTTTTGCATTTTTAAATTTAATGCATATTTAATTAGATATAGTCCAATTACCATATTAAAACATAACATTTCAGAAAACTTGCAATACATTTTTGCCTCACAAATATGTGAGTAATCACCGGATTAAGTTTCATGGTGATATCGGCAAGCTACATTTTTTGGCCTATTCACCTGGAGTGTCTCTTGACCCTTATAATAAGCCTATGGCAGCCATGTTGAAAAAACTCATTTCCCAAAGTCAGATTTTACTAGATTTTTAGTATGTCATTTAGCAGGTCCAATAGTAATAGAATCCATAAAAAAACCTTTTGTATCAATTTTTTTGGGGTTAAACCCTAAATATACTCGCCTATATGTTAAAGGTCTGTTATGTGAGTGGCTTGTGTGATGTGATTCAGCTGTTTTAAGAGGAATTGAACAAAAACTAATCAAATTGATTAGGCCTAAGTAATGAAAGTAAAAAATAAAGCAGAAGTTAAAAAATAATAAAAAAATATATAGCATATAATATGCTTATTATGTAGGCATATAGTAGGCTAGCCTATGCAGGCCAGTCTATCTGTGTTGTAGAAATAGTTGAACAAAATGACCATAATAATAATAATAAAAAACTAGCCTAATGCATAGTTTATATTGGCGAGATAAAAAAAATGGCTAGTTGAACTTCTGTTTGGCTGGTAAGAAAAAATGTCCATTAGCCAAATTGGCTGGTGGTGGAAAAAGTTAATTTAGAGCCCTGTGTGTTGCGCTTGGAATCCGTCAATGCACGTTACAAACCTGTTCTGCTCTTCACGCCAGCGGTTAGACATTATTATTTTTTTATATCGTTGGCTGGCACAGGGGCCCTAGGGGGGGCCAGGACCAATCCTACAGGGGCCCAGGCCCACCCTGGCCCCTGTGTAAAAACGCCCATGGCAGCAGCACAGAATCTGTTGATGTTAAAGTGGTCTCTCAATTTTTGCCGCGGCTGTAGGCCTACATATAAAAAAAATAACAGAAAAATCTGGGCTCAACCCCACAGCTCATTCAATATCAGTCATACACTGGATATACTTCTTTTTTGGGGGGGGGGGGGTCTCTTTACTATGGTCTTGACTTGTATATTGGTTATTTGTGGTGTATGCGACTAGAGGTGATGTCAGTGATGCATGGTCTCTTATTTGTGGGATTGCTGTTATGAAAGGGTTAATTATTACTCTCCATATCAGGTTTATTTCAATAAGTGCAGTGTTAAGACAGACCAATGTTAATATTTGTCAGATCATAAGCAATGTGGTACATTTTGTATCATTCACAGTAATATTAGGTGTCTGTTTTTTTGTCATAATTTGCAGATATGGGACAAAAAAGGGCTAATATTACAAATGCCTCAAGGGATATCACCGGGCATCGTCTGAAATCTTGAAGACCTAAAATCTATAAGATCGAGGAAAAAAATAAACTTTATCAAAAAATTCTGGGTTCAACCCCACGGCTCCCGGACTAAAGCCACTGACCTCTGTCTCCCACTTCAACACAAACTCCTGGATGTTGAGGTTGCTTTGCGTTGTGGAAATAACCTTATTATCCTTCTTGCTTTGAAAAAGCCCTAGACTAATGTTGTCGTGGGTAACAACTCTTCCACCCAGTTCAGTAACTACAATGTGCATTATGGAATTACTGTAGTCCACATCAGAATCTGTGCGGCTCGGTTTAATTCCCTTGAATATATCAGACCACACAATGACACAGTCTGGGAAGATAGTGTGCAGAAACTCCATTTCCCTCTTGATTTTGGTCACTACTGACCGGCTTCCTCTGACCTCTTCGTCATTCATGTAGATGATGGCCATGTCTGGTTGGCGAATGACCTTGCCCTCTAACCTCACCAGGTTCATAAAGGAAAGCTTCAATTTACCGACTGCTTTCCAAACCACCTCCAGCGAGCCGGTGCCCCTTCGCAATGGAATACTTTGCTGTTCTGCCAAATCTCTGGCAAACCCACAGAATTTTTTCCCAATAATCAACACCACTCGCGCAGTCTTCTGAGTACCAGAGCCTGAAGAGGAAGACACAACAACAAAAATCAAAAGTTAGGTTACTATTTCCAGAAAATATACAGTGCTGCTTATAAGTTTACATAACCTGGTAGAATGGCCAGTTTCTGAACTATTTTTTAGAAAATATGAATGACAACACGAACCTTTTAGGTTACTCATGGTTATTGTTTGGATGAAGGCATTTATTGTCCAACTGTGTTTAGCAGTTTTGAATACTAATAACGACAGAAACTACCTAAATGAGCCTGTGATTTGGGCTGATAACATGCACACAACCCAAGACAATTCAAAACTCAATTACATTTTCATGAACAAAATAAATACAGGTAATCACACTGTCATTTCAATTGACAAAGAATAAAAAAACTCACTGATGGAATTGAATAACATTAGGCTACCGTGATGTGGGAGAACATATTGAAGTGGTTCAACAGAACTGCAAATAGTGACTTTAAAACCATATTAGCTATTATTTTCTGATGTGTCCCACATATTAATCAGTCACCACCGTCAGATATTGTTTAAAAGACAATAAATTCAGGCATGTTCAAGGTCAATGAGCCTCATTTATCAAGCTATCGTAGAAACCATCGTAGAAATGAGCGGAGAACTCATTCTCGTATGTGACTTTTGGTTGGCCTGGTGACTTTTGGTTGGCCTGTTGTTAAAATTGCTTGGCTGTGATAATGGAAGCCGTAAATACATTTTTGGTAGCCCCATCAGTGGCTAACATTGTTCAGTTTGAAACAGTGATCCCCAAAAGAAATAAAATTAAGAAAGTTCCAAACCAAACCCACACATATTAGGCCAGTCAATCTAGCTCTAAAAAGGACCAAACCCGGGATGAATTGCAATAGTAATGGTTCCTACTTTAAGTGATCCTTAAACCCCCTTGTATCACATATTAAAAATCTACAGCTTTATATTTAGTGGAGTATACTTTTTTTCAAGGTCAGAGTTAGCAGATTACCCATTCATTTCTCCATAGAGAGACAGTATAGGAGATACAAGGTGAATAGGGTAACATTTTTAACTATGACATATTCATTTGAAACGTTCACAGTTGGTAACTCACATTCAGGCAAACAATTTTGGCATTGCAAGTTTTCTGAAATATGATGAGGAAATATGCAAATGAGGTCATATGTACTGAAATATGTGATAAAATCTGCGGTAACAGACCAAGCATAAAACAAATTGCAATAGTAATGGTTCATACATTATATTGCTCCTTCAACCCCTCTGCATCACATATTAAAAATCTACATTCATCAGTTCAGTGGAACATACTTTTCCCAAGGTCAAAAGTATCCGATTTTACCCACTGAATGGCAAAATGCACGTCTGCTACTTCTGCTACTTCTGACCTTCAAACAAAGTATGTTCCACTAAAGTGAGGAAGGTAGATTTTTCATATGTGTTGTAGGAGTGTATGTGTGTATGTATGTGTAGGTTAGCTGTGTGTGAGAGAGAGAGAGAGAGAGAGAGAGAGAGATTATTGTCAATGTCTTATTTAAATGTTTTTAGTTAAAATGCACAACGCAATTTCAAACTTCTGTGCTAACCCTGTTACATGGATTTTAGACAATATTGACTTGACTAGGGTGGATTAAGTTTCAATAAAAAGTTTGAATCATTACTTTTGCAATTTGTTTTATGTTTTGCCCGTTGTTGCATAACTTATCACTTGTAATGATTACTATTGCAATTTGTCCCGGGTCAAACGCTAGATTGACTGGCCTAATATGTTTAAATTATTCTGTTGACGACTGTACTTAATACAAAGTGTACTATTTTCGGCAATTTAAAGTGTACTTCATTGCTCTATTAGCACACTAAGTTACGGTCCCATATGCGGGCGACCTGGGTTCGATTCCGGTCTGGGTCATTTCCCAACCCAACCCTGTCTCTCTCTCCCATTTACTTCCTGTCATCTCTTTGCTGTCCTGTCTACATTAATAGGCATAAAATCCCCCAAAACACAATATAGTGTATATAATATCATGGTACCTGTAATGGGCTGAACAGTTCTATCAGTTGAAGGTCCCAGCGTTTCCTTGTGGTCTGCCGGTGTCGTGGGTTTGGGAAAAGGTTCTGAAAGACTCGGGATGGAGTTGTAGTCCCACTTCCATTGATCCACAAAGCCTACGATGTTCTGCTTAAACAACTGCTCTCCCTTGATAATGAACCGACTGCCGTCAGAGACAAAGTGCTCTGGCTGAATGTTTCCATGTGCGATCGCTGCTCCTCCAAGTTGCTTGACTATATCGCGCATTCTCAGATTGACCTCATGTCGGTTACTGGCCAGGTCAGTGCTGTGGGCATCCTCATGTCCTTGTGTTTTCCTGTGCGTCCTTGACAGGATGTCCGACCACACCAGGACACACCCGGGGAAGATCCGTCGGATCATGAGCAGGTGCTCCTGGATGGTCAACACCATCTCCTCCAGGTTCCCATGTGGGATGTCACAGGATGATCCAAGATGGATGATCAGCATGTCCGGATTGGGCCAGCTGTAACGGACCTCTAGCAGATTCTGTATGACCTTGGATAAGGTCACACCCTTTAACGGTATCCAGTAAGGCTTCCAAACAAGGCCATTTTCAATCTGGCGTATATGCATTTGGACGGACATCAACACTCCGGAGTCTCCAATAATCCAGACCCTTTTGGCTATATTTTTTTTAATCTTCAATTCTTTAAGTTGTTTATCTGCAGGATTGGAAAAAAAACAATCAAGTAGAGGAAAAAGGTAGAAGAGACGACCCACGTTATATGGGATTAAAAATGTATTACTGATTGGAAGACAAATTGCCATGGCTACCCTTAAAAACAATAAAAACTAGAACAATAATACAACTACTGATAATAATCATCATCATCATTATCATCCTTGTCATCATCATCACCAACATCATCATCTTCATAGCTTTGTTTTTGTTTTTGACAGGTGGCCCTCTGAGCTAAACTGTGTGTGTGTATTGTACCTGTGGTGTGCTCACTATAAGGCAGTGTTGGGCTCACTGCAAATTTAGCCAGCTTGGCCTCCAAAGCCACCTTCTGTGCCTCGAGAGCTGCCCGCTTTTCCGCTAATACTGCCTGCGTCCCGGCCAAAGTAGCCTTTCTCTCCTCCCCTTTAGACTGTTTTGCATCCTCTCTGGACCATTTTGCGTCCTCCGTAGACTGTTTCAGTTCCTCTGTAGACTGCCTTGCCATCTCTGTGAACCGTTTTTCCTTCTCCGTAGACCATTTTGCCTCCTCTGGAGGCAATTTTCTGTCCTCTGTAGAACGTTTGGCCGCCTCCCTATACTTTTCCTCTCCGACCTGTTGCTGCTGAAATCAAACAAAACCACTGTCATGACCAAGTTGCTCTTGATAAAAGCATCAGCTGAATGTAGTGCAATATGAAGTAATTTGTCGGTAGATCGGTAGATAGATAAATAGATAGATGGAGACAGGCAGGCAGACAGACAGGCAAGCAGGCAGGCAGGCAGGCAGACAGAGGCTTTATTCATCCCAGAGGAGAATTGCATTCAACCCTTAAAAACATTACAAACCTAAGACACAAACGCACATACAAACATTGACACGGTAGACATTTATACACGTGGACAAGCGATACATATTCTTAAAATATCTTCCACACTGTTCAGAGGGCAGTCATTATACCAAGCTATTGCTGTTTGTACACATTGCAAATTGAATGATGAATAAGTATGAAAATGGGCTAAATACTTTTGACTGAATGAATGATTGATTGATTGATTGATTGAAGAGATCTTCAGTGCCTGCCCTTACTACAACTAAGTTGGCCAAGTAACAGGGGTGGAGAACCTTTTTCATTCGAGGGACAACTTCAAATGACTCTGACGGCCGTAAAAGTCCTCCTAGGGCCATACTATGAACACAAACCTAATTTCCCCCTGCACTTTAGGCCTATATTTAAGGCGGCCACCTTTAGAACAGACCCCTTCTGTAGGCCCCCTGAATGTAACTTAATTGTATTGCAAATGTAATTTCCATGATTCCTTCACAAAATATTTCATATTTCACGTGAAGCTGCATAATACATTATGGGACATATCTCCAGATAACAAATAATAAGGTCAACCATGACTTTTCTATAGATAGTTTGTGGTTGATACTAATATAAAAATAATCAACAGCATTAAATACTAAACTATGAGATGGAAAAAATTGAAGGCGGTAAAGCTCCCTGGATCACTGGTATTGGCACCCTTTACTGGATACCATTGTGGAAGCCTAATTTGACTCAATTATGGTAAATTGCAAATGGGAATCACCTTTGACTACTTGCTTTTGCCCATATAACATGAATTAGGCAAGGAATTATGATATTTGTGTTTAAATAACCACCTGTTACAGCTTGTGTGTCTTTCACCAATGTGAAGACAGAGGAGCTGCCTGAGGACACCACAAATACTATTATTTGCAAAAACAAGACCTCCACATAATAAAAGGTCATCTCAAAAGGCCTTGGTATAACATGTTCAACACTGTGTTGTGTTATTCAGAAATCTGCCAAACATGGAGCTGTAAAGAACATCCTTAGATGTGGGGGGTAGGGGAAGACATTATGATGAAAGTATTTGGAAGTCGGTGCAAATAATGAAAAAACACAGGGGCTAACATTTACAGACCTGACTGTCAACTTTGAACTGTTTTGGGAAGTTTTTTTCAATAAGCACCCCTTGTTTAACACTACACAAAGTAGTGCCTTTTGGTTGGAGACCAAGGCAGACCACATTGCTTAATAAAAGTCATAACAGGGAACACCTGATGGCTCTATGAGAAAACACAGGCATAGCATAGCCCTTTTAAGAATGTTTTAAGGTCAGATGAAGCAATAGCACAGTTTTTCAGTGACTTACACAAACAGCATGTTTGCATACTCTGCAAGAAAGTCTTTAAGGAAAAGGACACCCTACCAAAAATCAAGCATGGTGTCCGATCCATAATATTATGTCACCCCATTGTTGCATCAGGTATTGGAGGCTTTGACCGTATCACAGGTATCATGACAGGCATCATGACATGACAGGTATCATCATTTACAGGAAAATTTGTAACCATGGCAAGAACACTTGGTTTGAGTTGAACATCATGTGCACTCCAGCAAGACAAAAACCCAAAGAACACATCCAAATGCACGGTGGATTGGTTGTAAAATGAAAGAACACAGACATTGATGAAAACCAAAACCTTCGGAGGCTGCCATTGCTGTCTAATAGTGAGCAATTAACCCTTGAAGGAGGGGTGCCAATATTCCTGGACATGCCCTTTTTCGTGTTTTTGCTTGAAGTTACAAAATGCATTTGGAAATAAATACTTGACAATTCTAAGTATCTTATAATGTTCAATTAAAAGATCCTGATGGTAAAAGTTGTGTATATTTCCATTTATTTCTGGATATATTGCACACTTTGTAAATAAAATTAAAGGGTGCCAATACTAACTGGCGGCGCTGTAGGTTCCCCACATCTGCAGCAGGAAACCAGTCTGTACTGTTGTAAACGTAGATATGTATTGTTCGTAATTTGTTAAATTGTCATCTACACTATTTGTACTGTGTAAGGTGAGGGATGTCCTCCAATGCCTCCTCCATCATCAATGTCCTCCATCATCATTACTAGGTAGTCAATAAAGAGCCTGCTTTCCTAATCAGTTTGATCAGTCTGTCTGTCTGTTTATGTAAGACCATCTGCACTGGCGTGCACAGACATTTTGGGGGGCAGGTCCTGGGGTGGTGGTGGGGGGCATGTGGAACTGGCGGCTGCAATAACGGTTCGGTGATTTTTTTAAATTCACATTTTAATGAACATTCCACAGTACGCTAAACAAAACATTTCAATTTTTTAAAAATGAGGAATACTATGTTGGAAAGTTAAAATAATTAGTTACCATGCCTAGGGCATCATTTACCGCATGGACTAAAAAGTGTACTGTCGCTTTAAATGCGTGTCTCCAGCGCAGTTATCAGGAAGCGATTCATTCTAACAGATTCCTTACTTAGAAAACTCTGCATCTCCGGTCATTTTTCCTCCATTAGTACCGATTTTAATTAGTCCATGTGTGTTTCCAAACTGTCAAAACGAATAGTACAGCTTAACTCTCATTTCAAGACGTTGTCAAAATGATTTAGTCTATTACACGTGTATTGTGATTGAAAACTGCTTCTTTGGGTCGGAGGTTTTATCCGATAGGACACTTTTCTGGAGGTGTCAAGCACAATCCTCTATAGCCTACCTGTTTCCCCCCACATAAGACATTGCTGTGTGCATCCTGCTTTGATTGCTGTGCTGTGCAGAAGGCTATAAGTGGCAGATTTGCTGGAATTTACGCACAACATTTTTTCTACCTGGCCGTGACCGCTGTTCTGTTCCATGCCGTCTGTCACAAATGTGATTGGTGCGTTGCATAGTTCATCAGGAGGCCAACGTTTCCCAAACATACATGAATCCTCTTGCTGTTTCCCAGACATTCTGTTAATCTTTAGACCTGAAACTGTTTGAGCAACTTCTGGATTCATTAAGCTAAAATAATGTTTTTTGCAATCATGTTACACGTGTTAATTGTTGACATTGTCTACCTCTTCTGCGGTAGATTTGATAGGGCCTAAATGCACAATTTGCGAAGTCTCATTATGAAAGCCAGGGCTCTCTTTAGATCGCTTCCAAAGTCACACGCAACTTTCAACATCATAAATAGGCTATTGACTGTTACCTGGCTGAAGGGGAGAACGGCATGTGGGGCTGCCCGCCACATGTGCAACACGCTTCCAAATCTGTCAGTTCAAGCGTTGACAAAGGGAGAGATGTGTGCCGTTGGAGGGGGCATGAGGCATTTTGGGGCATTATTATCACACGATTTTAATTGACAATTATGTCTAAATGATGATGGGAACATCGAATACAGCGTTAACCCTACATTTAAGGAATAAAATAATTAAAAATAAAAATAAAAACCGAACTTTCAAAAGGGCACTTTTGTCTGTGAAAGGCAACTTGGTGTTGCCCAAGCAACACCACGTGTCTATCTGTGCACGCCTATGACAGTCATATCTACCACTAACTTATCTCATCTCTTTATTTCTCTACAGTATATTGAATGTGTGAACTGTGTACGTCCCCATACCATGTGACCCCCAAGAGTTTACTTACCTGTGCTACGCAGGTACCTGAGTTTTAACCACGCCCTGACAAAGGCCAGAAGGCTGAAACCGGTCGGCGTTTTTAAATTTGTTTACCCCAATGTAGAATAAAGGGTTTTTATTATTGCGGTAAAGTTAGTTTGATATCGAAGGAGAGTGTTTTGGATTCAGTCATCTTTCTATGAATTTCTGGATTAACCAGACCTTCTATCTGGAGAAAAGACTTTGAGCGCTCGTTATCCTTTTCCTTTTGCCATTGATCAGTCTTCTCACATCTTACAGCAAACACTTAAAGATGAAAGCCTACCCACAAATTAAAGCCTGCTCTGACCCTTTTTGTAGATAGCCTCTGTGTTGTGTTTCCAGTTCAGTTTATTGTCTATATGGCCCCTCATATATGTGTAGCTTAGTAGTGTTATGGTATTCTGAAGAGCACATCACCTCCGCAGACCGCTTTGCCACCATTGGCTGATTCACCATCTCTGTGGACTGGCTTGCCACCATTGGCTGATTCACCACCTCTGTGGACTGTCTTGCCACCATTGGTTGATTCACCATCCCTTTTGACCAATTTGACCCCATTGGTTGATTAAGCATCTCTGTGGACTGGCTGGCCACCATTGTGTCCTCTGTAGGCTGTTTGGCGTTGTCTGTAGTACACTTTACCTCCTCTGTGTCCTGTTTCATGACCTTGGCCTCAGTGACCTGCTGCTGCTACAACCAAACAGAGGCAGAGTCATGACCAAGTTGCTGTAGCCAAGAGCATAAGTTCAGTCATTTTGGGCAGAGGAAATGGTATTGAAACCAGGGCTTTGAACCCATTCAATGAACAAAATCAAAGATGGGATTTTTTTCCTATTTTACAAGAAACCAAAATGAAACCAGGAACATTATGATTTTTATGTTCTGGAGCAGAAACGCTTATTAAAAGTAATGATAGTCGATTAATACAATTTTTTCTTTTTTCTCCAAAGATGTGGGATTTTGTTGTGTGGCATAATCATGTGACTTAATAATGTTGTTGACGTTATGTTGAAAATCCTTTGGATGACAACAATCAACGCATCTGAAATGGTGATTGTTTTGATTTTTTTTCTTATTTAATGAAGGTTCTCATAGTATTATATTTGGTTTAAGATTGATGAGACGTACAGTAATTTGATGTGTTAAACAGCTGATAGGAAATGTAAATTAACCGTTCTGGGAGCATTTTTTGTTGTTGTTCTAGCTGTTACGTGAACGTCTATTTAATGGTGGAACACAAAACAAAAATGTTAAATTTCTGATCGTAACTAACTAGAAAAAAACAGGTTCTAAGCAGTTTTACCTTCTTAAAGGGACACTGTGTGAGATTTTTAGTTGTTTATTTCCAGAATTCATGCTACCCATTCACTAATATTGCCTTTTTCATGAATACTTACCACCAGCATAAAATTCTAAGTATTCATTATGACAGGAAAAATTGCACTTTTCATACATGAAAAGGGGGATCTTCTCCATGGTCCGCCATTTTGAATTTCCAAAAATAGCCATTTTTAGCTGCAAAAATGACTGTACTTGGACCATACTAGACAATATTTGTTTATTACTTAGTAAACTTTCATGTAAAGATCAAATTTGGTAATAGGCAGCCCAGTTTCAATGAGCAGCATAGTTGCAGTACCCTTTTTGACCATTTCCTGCACAGTGTCCCTTTAAGCACTAAGGTAGAACAAGATTTTTCTTCAGGCTTGGGATGACTGTAGAGCTTGAAAGTCCCGCCCCTTAGTTCCGCATTTCACGGGACCTAAGCTGACCATCTAACAACGTGGTAGCGAGTAAATATCTGCTGATCTCAGTCATTATATGCGCTGGGCTACAAATATGCTGTTTAAGAGGCTAGATAAAGATTATTCATGCAGAAGTATCAATGTTTTGTTCCGAGGCCGTCTGCATGAAAAATGTGAAGAAACACAGCTTTCTAAAAAGTTTGGGGGTTCGTACGAAAAATTAAATAAAAATATCAGAAACAACATATATGGAGCTCGTGGCGCAACTCGAAGGGGATCGAAATATCATTTTAATACTGCCATTGGATTACATGCTACGATTTTCGGGTAAAAACACCGTTGAGGTCCCATGTAATCAGGGGAAGTGACGTCACTTTCAAGTTCTATTAAGATGAGTGGAAGCAGATAACTTGTCAGGTACAGGGCAGGCAGGCCCGTTTCTAGGATTTTGGGGGCCCTAGGCAAAGGGGTTGTCGTTGGCCCTAGGGCATTTTTTGGGGGGGGGGGGGTGGGGGTGTCAGCCACGGCGCCAGAATTTCTGGCCAGACCATTTTTGGATGGCACATAGCCTACCATTACTACATAATGTCACAGAATCCATGTAGAAACCTAATAGAACCACAATACATCATACCTAGACAGTGTTGTGTAGGCTATGCAGGGCAACACATAAGGCTACATGATGAGCAAGCATACACCAGCATTTTCGGTGAGGAAATGCAATCTAGTTATTATGATTGTATGAACTTATCCCTACAGTTCATTTTATGAAACTTCATGAAGAAAGACCTGGGCAAATATAGTCCATTTGATTTTATCGGCTCATGATTTCTCATAAAGTAGGCTAATTGAATGTTCTGGCCTATATTTCACATGGGAGTAGGCCTATCAGGTTTTTTGACCCTGCCAACAAAATCATGATCAGCATTGTCAATCACAAATAAAGAATTAGTTGTAATCTTTTGTGAATAAATTCACTGCATTTATACATTTTATGAAAATATATCCTTTTGAATTTACACATATAGGTCGCTATTACTTAAGTTGTTTTCTGTCTTGTCTGCTTTTCCTCTCTGTATTTCTGTCTGTCTCTGCATGTGTGGGTTTCCTGGCCCTGCAGATGACGTCAACAGATGGCCCTTCCTGCTTTCCAAGTCAGGGGGACTCTTCCTACAATTGTCCTGGCAGATAGCCAGATGTTTCCAAGTTGACATGAAGATTGATAACTTTGAAAGATGACGTTAGTGTTTACTTGTTAGGACCAAATAAAAGCTTGGCTACGTCTCGAGTGGAGTGGGCTGCCATTTCAATGTACCATCTGTAAAGGCAGATAACCCATCATCACTCGGAGATTTTGAATATTACCTCTGTCTCCTGTGTGGGTTTTCTTTCAGGTCAATTTTTGATAAGGTGATACAGTAATTTTATTCACATCTTTCCAACCACGTTTTTAAATTCAGATGATGCACCATTTGTGCAAAAAGAACAAGGTCTATTGACTCAAAAAACTGTTCAGTACAGAAACCCAGGGCTAAGAAACTAATGAACAGGCACAGCAGCGGTTTTGGGGGTTTGTGATATTGAAGCAAGACTTCTGTAACCAAGGCTCCCCCAGAAGAGAATTTTTGTATAAAAACGCTCTCAAATTGTGATGATTGTGATGGTAGCCTACAGTTTGGTTGAAGTACAGAGGGTAATATGTAGTCTTCGAAATAACTGCAAGCAACTGTCTTGGGCTAAAAATGCAATGTAAACTGGCGTCTGTACAACATCCACCGAGGGAGATTATGTCGCTTCATTTTCATTTTGTATTTGCCCTGCATTTGACGCTCTCTCTGATAACAACCAATTGGAAGGGGGGCCCCCTCCAGATGGGGGTACTTTGACTAAACTGTCGTTGCATTTTTCGGCACTTGACTTGACACTATCGCTGATGCAAACCAATTGGAAGGGGGGCCCCCTCGAGCAGGGGGTATAGCGAAGCGCTGTTGCTACCCTTGCAGCAGAGCGCTTCATACAGATGACAGTGTCTTATCATGAAACTATTTAAAACTATCATTGCTGTTGAATACATAACCTGTCATCCTTGGGGGCCCCTCCTACTCGGGGGCCCTTGGGAACTGCCTATATTGCTTACCTTAACGCAACGGGCCTGAGGGCAGGGCTTCACCAGCTCAGGGGATCGAGTCCTCTGTTCCATACACTGCTTTGCCTCCATCACCCCTGTAGACCTCTTCGCCGTCTCCGTAGACAGTCTCACCTCCTTGGGCTTTACCTGTCCCTCACCAACCTGCTCTTGCTACAACCAAACAAAGGCAGTGTCATACCCAAGTTGCTCTGGGTAAGAGCCGCAACAAAAAGTTGTGTAGCAATTTGTTTTAATATCTGTTCTTCTAGTGACTGCGGATAATGGTCTTAAAATCACTCAAGAGCTACTACGTATATGACAATAGCCAGTAATATAAAAATACAATACAAGTCATCATTGAAACAAGTTTACCTTCTTTGGCAATGAGGGGGGATGTGAGGGAGGTCTTTCCTTGTGCTTGGAGTGACTGTTGGTAGACTTAGGATGAATGGAGTCATCAGGGATGGAACAGGTGAATGAAGAAGCACAGGGTGGAGGGTGGCACTCTGGGGAACACATCTCTGAAGCGCGGTGCACTTCCAAGCTCCACCGACCCACAAATTGTTTGATGTTCAAGAAAAGCTTTTCCACAACGAACCGTGAGAATCGGGCCCCATGATGGCGGTAGAGCTCGGGGATGAGGAGTTCATGGGTCAGTGCCGTTCCACCCAGCGCTGCAATCAGAGCATGCATTCTGCAATTGACCACGTCATGAATCCCATCGTGGACCACCAGAGCTGAAGAACCTTGTTTGGATTTTTTTTTGGGCAGCAGGTCTGACCAGACAATGAGGCAGTGGGGGAAGAGGTTGTGTATGAAGGTCAGGTCTTTCTCCATGGCGCATTGAAGCTCCTGTGTGTCCCTCAAGATGATGTCATCGTCACCCAGGTGGATGATGAGCATGTCTGGAATCGGCCAATCATGAGCAAGCTGGAGCAATAGGGGTACAAGCCCTGCCCATTTCATGGCCAACTCACCCTTCCAGTACAAGCGGACACCGGAAATACTCTGTCCCAGTTTCATGTCATATGCTGGGGAATTTGCTAAGCGGGATGCCAGATCCACAAGTCCATCGCCACAAATCCATATTGTTTCCACACTATTGGTAACAGGTCCTGGACAACACATTACACAGAAAGAAGAGGATGGATGGATGGATGGAGTGTCTTTTAATTTTTAGAAAGAGAAGATAAATATGGAGTTTTGTAGACAAGTGACAGCATTTGTTACTTGTCAGTGCTTGATGCTTAGTCCCTGGCTAAAAACTCTTAAGGAGCAAAGAATGAACAAAAAACAGCTAAACTGCTTTTCCTACCAAAGTAGATTTGATTCTTAACTCAATCATATTAAAACACCCACATATGTTTTTCGTTATACCATTAATTGACTTTGATTTTCACAATAAAAGTGGGACATACCTTGTGGATGCTGAAGACTGTCAACTTTGGGAATGGCCTTATTTGCCTGGTGATGCTTGTCCATACATTTTGTTTGACCTCTTGTTTCATGCTCATTTGACCTGTTGTGCTCCTTATCCATCTCAGCTCTACTGAAGAAGTCTTCCCCTTTCTGCTTAGAGGACTCTAGGTCATAGCCAATAAAAGCATTTCTGTCCTCCCCAAGAAGTCTGTCTTGATGCTGCACTAATGTTCCTTCTTCCAAAGGCTTATTCCCATGCTGCTGTATTTCTGTTTCCATGAGCGGATTCCCAAGCTCTTCTATCAAAGCTTCCACAAGCTGCTTCCCATAGCCCCCCGTCTCTGGCTGCCCTGTGATTGCTTCCGTAGCCTGCTTCCATTGCTCTTCTACCCCAGCTTTCACCAGCTGATTCCCATGCAGTCTTAGGTGTTCTTCCATAGGTGGATTACCATGCTCTCTTTTGGTTCCTTCGACAGCCTCATTTCCATGCTCTTCTTGATTGACTTGGAAAGGGTCATACACCTGGCTGCCGTGGGTGTCTACATGAGATGAAAATAATGATGGTGATATGCCATGAGGCTTTATTACCTTACCTGCCTTACTTCCCAGCTGGTTAACTGTGGAACTCCGGGGAAAGCTAAACCCCATGGACAGGAAGATGGTCTCAAGTTCCCCAAATGTTAGTTTAGGTACATCATTCTTGTCTGGGCTAGGTGTTTGTTCCGTTTTCTCGCATTGGTCTGAACTCTTTTTCAGGTGCTTGCTACAGGTAGGATGGCAGTCCCCAGGCTTTTCTCCGTACAGATAAGTCTCCTCATCCTTTACCTCAGTCTCCTCCCTGTGAGAGACTATACCCATGCCACCAATCCCAGCCCCCTTGGCCCCGCTGAGGAGTTGACCCTCCACGGGAGACACCATACCAATGCCACCATTAGTTTCAGTACCAATCCCAATCCCCTCAGCTTTTTCTTCCTGCTGCGATCCATTACTTAGCCCCTTGATGCTTCCTTCCATCATCCTGTTCTCATCTTCCGCGTCAACCTCAAAGGGATCATACAACTCAGACCCACTACTTTTTTCAGAAAGGGCTTTAGTTCTGTGATTTTCCAGAGTGGAATGTGTTTGTTTAGGGACAGGGAGGAAGCCGTGGGGTGGGCATTTGGTTGAAACCTCTGGGGTCTTATCAGCTTGAGTTGGGCACTCACAATCAGGGGGTGTGCCCTGTGTCTTCATGGCTAGCATAGCCTTTCCTTCAGCAATCAATGCATTGAGTCTCTCCAGCTCCCTTACTTTCATGATCAGCTCTTCTTCGTCTTCGTTAGTCTCAGCTGCAGGGGATCTGTAAATGCTAATATTAGAGGTGTCGAAAGCCGGCTGTTTTTTTGTGGTTTCCTCCATCGACTTGTTCTCATCTTCCTCATCAACCTGAAAGGGGTCATATAGCTCTTGACCCCTTTGACTTTCTTCAGATCGGGCTGCAGTTCTGTACTGGAGAAGAGTTTTATCTTGACAAAATTGCTCGTCCTTGCTCAATTGTCCGTGTATTTGGGCTACTGACTGGTCTTGCCCTGACCATGTGTTCTGCTCACTGCCTGTCTGCTGACAGTCATCGGGTTCTTGTCCTAGCAGGAAGGTCCTCTCCCCGGTCACTTCAGCCTCCCTGTGCAGCTGCTGCTCCAGACAGATACCTGTGTCCAAGCTGGCACCACCCAAATCATCACCACCAACCTTCTGAGTACCTACATCTTTGTTGTCTCTTCTGCGCAGGGGGATAGAGCTGTTATTATCCACCAGAAGAGGGGTTTGACTGGGTGAGAGCTTAACACTGTTCTCCATGTTACCAAGTAAAGGTTGAGGGGTAACATCTGTGTCATTTATATCATTAGTGCCAGGGGAGGTCGGTGGGGTACACATGGCCAGCATGGCTTTTAACCTATTAAGTGACACAGTTAACTCTTTAAGCTCCATTTCTTTCCTGACCAGATAGTCATTGTCATTGGTCATCTCTGGGGCAGGTGAACTTTGGCCGGACAAACTGGTCTTAGCTCTCTTAGTAGACAACTCTGCTGTGGGACTTGACAGGTTGATCCTTTCTCTCTTGGTGGACATCTTCGCTGTGGGACTGCTTACGGTCTTGGCTCTCTTATTGGCCATCTCTGCTGTGACACTGCTCACACTTTCATTGCTGTGGCGTTTCCTGGTGCTGGTGGCACTGCTGCTCCCACTGCTTTGCTGGCCCTGGATCTGGCTCCTGCTGTGATCATCAGTTTTAGACTCTTCTTTGACAGTTACTGGAGACTTGCTGTAAAATAACACATTACACATAAATACATATGTGAAGGAAGATTGCAAATAGTGCATGCTTTGTAAAATATACTTTTGCTCTTAAATACAATAAAAAAGAGAAAGATTATTGCTGTTGTTCCAGAATTACTAGAAAAACAGGAGAAAGATCAGAGTCAATTATTTAACCCGAGGAAATAAATAATTTTTTGGAAATTGTGGACTGTTCCCTTAAAGACAAAATGTAGATTACAGTTATTTCATAATACATAAAAATATATTGCATTTTACTGTCCAACTCACACAGGCTCCAAGGTGTCCATACTGACTGGAGTATCTTCCTGTGTCTTTCCTTCAGTCTTTACAGCTTTGGTGCCCTTTTGGAGACAGGAGAACATGCATGATATAAACCCGTGCTTTTCCTTTTTAGGGTCTCTATTCCAACTGCACCTCCGGTCATCTCCTCCTTTGCTCTTCTCACTGCTCTCTCTGCCATCTCTACCTCTCCTGGCATCACTGCTCCCTCCGCTATCTCCTATGTTCCTCTCCTTAGTGCTCTCTTGGACATCTCTTTCTCTCTTCGGCTCACTGTTTCCTCCGCCATCCCCATCTCTCCTCTCACTGCTTCCTTGGTGCAATTCACTTTGGGGATTCTGGCGACTGCAGCTCTGATTAGTTGTATCACCAATGTCTCGACTTGGATTTGGGCTTCTACTCAGACTGGGGCTTCTACTGCGGCTCTGGCTCTGGATCTGGCTCCTGCTGTGATCATCAGTGGTAGACTCTTCTTTGACAGTTACTGGAGACTTGCTGTAAAATAACACATTACACATAAATACATATGTGAAGGAAGACTGCAAATAGTGCATGCTTTGTAAAATATACTTTTGCTCTTAAATACAATAAAAAAGAGAAAGATTATTGCTGTTGTTCCAGAATTACTAGAAAAACAGGAGAAAGATCAGAGTCAATTATTTAACCCGAGGAAATAAATATTTTTTGGGAAATTGTGGACTGTTCCCTTAAAGACAAAATGTAGATTACAGTTATTTCATAATACATCAAAATATATTGCATTTTACTGTCCAACTCACACAGGCTCTAAGGTGTCCATACTGACTGGAGTATCTTCCTGTGTCTTTCCTTCAGTCTTTACAGCTTTGGTGCCCTTTTGGAGACAGGAGAACATGCATGATATAAACAGGTTACCCAGTCTTTGGGTGGTTGACGTTTAAGGGCGTAACGCAAAAAAAAAAGTTTTTCAAAATCCTGAAAAAAATGATGGATAAAAATTGGAAAAAATAGAAAAAAATAAAGCAATTAGCGGTCTGTGGATTTTTTTTTTGGGAAAATGTGTCCTGCATCAACACATTGCATAGGCATGTCACACCACAGGAAAATGGAGTCCCACCACAGGGAATTCACTGCAATATGGCCATTTTAATCCTTTTGTATACATGACTGACATCTGAGCTCATGCTAACTTGATAATGATATTGTATTTAATCTTAATATGTGTTTTCATTTATAAAAAACTTTTTTTCCTATAAGAGCAGTCACACCACAGGACACCATAAAATGAACCTAAGCATTGCGTGACAGAAAGATTGCAATATGAAGACATATTAAGAGGTTAAGAGTCACCTTAAACTTCCACAGCACTCTCCAATAACTGAGGTACTGACTGGTTAGGAGCCAGTCTTTAAGACCCTTGTAGTTGGCTTTGCAGCTGCCCATTCACAAACATTGACATAGATGTCACCCCACAGGACGCAATTTGTGTTACGAAATTGAACTTGTAGTTAATATTACTGTCTTGAGTTTTTTTCACATTCACATATCTTAATATAAAGTTAATATTTATGCAATCATGCCAAATGCTTCATACATTATTCAAAATGTTGTTGGTTAATTTATATATATATATATATTATATTCCAGGTTTCATTAATGTTACAGTCACACCGCAGGATATTTGACATATAAACCTTTACATAAATCTTAACAAAAATGTTTCTTCTCATCTAAGACTAATATGAAACATAATGGACCACATCGTCTTTCATTGACATTTGTTTTTTAAAGGAAAAATAACAGTTTTGTAGGTTTTTAACCAATGTTACGAAAAAACAAGGCATCACGTCTCCCACCCCTTTATGCCAACTATTTGAAATTATCATTGCACTTCCCCCCTTGCAATGTGGGCATCATTAATGCTAGCTGCCCCATCCTGAGTATTCTTCATCTCAACTAGCCTAATAAACTAGCCTCGGACAATGCCCCAATGCCCCAATGCCCTAACCAATCACAATGCAGGAGACTTGCTTTGATTTGTTGTGAATCTTTGGATGCAAATCATACAGGGTTTTGAGGGAGTGACGACAAAGAGTTGGCCAAAATGCACAGATACAGTTTGAAAAACAACGGGTTGTATCCATCAACAATCTTCCAATATGTCATTCATTGGGGTCAGACAAAATCACATTTAATCTCACATTTAGTCTGGTTTATCCAGCTACATTTCAACAGTATTACGAACCACATCACTTAAGTGTGATTTATGCTCCGAAAACAACTTCACTGTGTAGTGATGCAGTCAGTCAGTTCGTGCCACCTATTCTCGACAATGAGCAGCTTGCTCGTTCCAAACTACCCGCGGTGGCTACTAGTGCAATCAAAAATGCATGTGACATAAATATTAAATGTTTCATTTTCATTGTCGTCGAGTCTGTGTAGCTACAAAACAACAGACACGTCTAGTTTAGTCCTTGTATTGAAGGCAGTTTGAACCATCATCTCGCTGCCCTTACCGCTGCGACGAATACGGATAGGGCAGACGTAGAATGGAGAAAAAAAATCAAAACTAACTGCGTTGAGGCTCAAAAGAGAGCATAACCCGCCCTTTACACTGCTCTCAGCACCAGTTGTTTCAGGACATGGGCGTATATTAGCGATCACCACCAGCCCATGCTTGCATGGCTGTAGAATACTTTACATCAAAAATCCAACAGAGGAAGTGTGTTTGTTCAACATCTGTGCATGTTTATATTAGAGTGTGGATCGGGCCGTTTTTTTCTGTCCGAGCCCGGCCCTCAGCCGACAGAAAAGTGTTCAACCCCGACCCGAGCCCGAGACTAATTAAAATGTTTGTGTCCGAACCCGTCCGAAGCCCGAGACCACTGTAATAACAACAGAACCTGTGCGCAAGCAAGATTTTCTATGTGGGCTCCTCCATACTCAAAATAGCATGTGATAAATAGCCAGGATAGGCAAAGACATTAGGATGAGGCAATTTGCAGTAGCCTAATTTAGTTATGCACGCATAGTAAGTATAAACACACACACGCGCGCGCGCACGCGCACACACACACACAAACATGTGACAGCGCACCTTATGTTTCTTTCGGTTAGACTAACCAGAGATGTTGGGTGCGGTGATCAAATGCATGGGAGGGGCGTGAGAGGATAAGAAAGGCGAAAACTAATGAATACGTTTTGGATGCAGTCAGTGCGGCTATCAAAGCATGTGTTACGTTACTGTTAGTGCAAATAAATCCCCGCGAGCCCCGTGAAGCTGCCGCTCCTTGTCGTTAAGAAGGATGGGCTATAAGTTAACCCCGAAGAACAGTAGCCTGTTCGGCCCTCCAAGAGAATGTCATTTCCCCTGATGTCCATGCGGTCAGTAGGCTATAAAATGAGGAAAGGTTGCACGCGCATAGTTGCAACTGTACAGTAAAAGTGACAACAAAAGAACCTACGTGAAGGACATGACATGTCACAGCGGACAAAATAACAGGAAACCTCTCCGCCCCTACCTTAGAATACCCCACGTAGCGTGTGCGTCTTCTTAGTTATCCATATTATGCTCCTTGCTAGCCCATGCTGGAAATGTAATCCTTGGCGACCAATGCAGTGACAAACTTCGTCATTTTATGTTCAATATTCAAGACAGCCTCGAAAGCATGCTAAAACATGGCCTACACTAGGCCTACAACAAAAGACCATGTGTTCACTGACAACTGTTGATTTGGCGCTTATTAAGAAAGCAAGTTGACTCGGCATCCCTGCTCGGCTGACTCGGAGTGAGCGTCCATGTTGCCACTGGTAACTGGCGCGTGCATACAGCCAATAATAATCACTCGCACGAGTAGCCTACCAACATTTTCATTTATGCATATTCAATTACTTATTTTTTTAATCACAAAACTGCCGTTTGCATGAACTGAAACGTTTCCTCTGGTTGCTTACAATTTTCACAATGTCTGTTTGCTTCAAGCCCGAGTCCGACCCGAATCTGACAGATATTCTATTTTTTTTTGTCCGAGTCCGGCCCGGCCCGTCGGGTTCCGACCAGGCCCGTCGGGTTTCGGTCGGATTGCCATGCTCTAGTTTATATGCATCATGTGCTGTTTTTTAATCTACAAGGAGAAAGGTGGTTGTTAAGAGAATTGTATAAACATTATTATGAAAATCTAACTCTGATATACAGTACCTTGTAACCAAATCTAATGATGAAATGCTATGTAACCTATGAATGAACTTTGCTTTGCGTGTTCTCTTGTTCTCTCTATCTCTCTCTTACAGTACTTTCCATGTGTGTATTCGATGCCATGACGACAAGGAAGAGGTACCCTCTCTTCCTTCCTGCCAGGCCCAGGAAGCTCATGCTGGAATTGTATGTTAAAGAAAGACTAAGCTTATAGCTGACAAACAGAATATTTTACTACTGATGTAAAGTACAAATCTTGGGAAAACAGGAAACATAAATGTACTGTCCATACATGTCTGAACCAAATGAAGGCCTACAGGTTACTCCACTGCTTTGGGCAAGACATACCATATGTAGGTTGAATGTACTGCTTGTCTTGGTCCCCCTTCGAGCGCTCGGAGTAGTACGTAGGCACTAAAATGTACTAAATGTTTCCTGTGTGAATCTGTGAGTTGGGTTTCATTTGTTTAATATAATATAATGATTTATCTAACAGTGGTTCAATCATATCTTACGGATTCAATTAAAGTTCAAATTCAAATTATTTATTAGCCTCCCAGAGGTGTCACACTGAAAAAAAAAATATAGTTTGCTGTGGTGGAATTTTAGAGGGTGGGTGAGTCACTAACCGAGGTGTGAGTTAAAAAAGGGCCTACTTGCAGTTTCACACCAAAATGTAGGTCCGATTTATGCAGAATTTGAGTACTCTCCCTAACTAGGATTTGAAATGAACAAAAAGCAAACAAATAGGTAAGTAAATATAAAAATGAAGTGAAATTAAAGATAACCAAAATTCAAGTTTGTAGGTACATAAAAAATAATAACAAAGAAGAGACAATGGACATTACACACATAAAGACAACAAAATAGATAAATCAAAAATAGTGCGTACTTTCACTGACTTGAATTCAACTGTGAATAATTAGAAAAAAAAAAATCAGAAAGTGATCAGGCCCAGTGCTGGGTTTTAAGTCTGATCCATTCTGCAAAGTTCATCTGTAAGGCTCTATCCGCACTTCAATGTGGGAGATCCAAATGTGATGATGGCAGCACTTATCCCTACCTTGTTCTGGGTGGCAATACTGTCAGCTCCACTCTTCTCCACACTTGTGTTTTTGGTAAGGGACGAGAGGTTCAGCACCTCAACAGGCGTTGTCTTCTTGCTGGTTCCATTCACCTGCATGAGAATGAGTATGTAATTCAGTAAGTGTCTTTTAATCTATTCAAATCAATTCCTGCTAATTTCCAAATACAGGTTTTTTTTTCCAGCAGGCATTCCATTGGAGGTTTGTTTACATTTTTTCTCTTGTCTCAACTAGGGATGTTAAGCGGTAGCCGTGTACCGGTAGTCGACGGAGATCAACGTTAACCAGATAAAATATTCTGCCACCGGTTAACCCCTAGCTCGTTCAATATCAGCTGCCCCAACACAAGCAGCCACGACCACCCCCTGAACCAGTTCTTCACCCTTTCCCCATCCAGTCGCAGATACAGAGCCCTGGACGGGGAAAAAAGTGCATTTCAAGAAAAGCTTTGTCCCATAAGCTATAACTGCACTCACCAAACCTTTGTGATAAAACTCGTTATGACACAATGAAGAATCTAATCTAATCTAAACCTGATTTTGATGCATGACCTTTGACCTTTTTGTCGTTGTTACAGTATTTCATTTTATTTTTTGGTTTTTCAACTTTATTTAGACAGGAGGATAGTGAAGAGTGGGACAGGAAATGAGTGGGAGGGAGATGGGGGAGGATCGGGAATTGGCCCCAGGCCGCCCGCATAGCAGTCCAGTGCCCAGCCGACTAAGCCACAGCTGAGCCGTTGTATTGTTGTGTACTTGCTTTATTATTATATTTCATTGGTATTATTACCATCATTAGCAGTATTATTACTATTAATAGTGATATTACTATTTTTGTAATTAGATTTTTATTTCGATATCATTTTCCAAATGTCCCTCTACAAAACCAACCAGACATATTGTTGGAGTAATTGTACATAAGTTATTCTACTTTGACTTGTTTCTTGGCCCAGGCTTTAAGTCAGGGCATATATGTGTACGTATACTGTGAATGTGTCTTTGTCTCTCTGTGTCCGCAGGCCAGAAAGAGCAGGATGTTCTTCCTGCAAACAGTTGCAAACGCTTCCTGATTAAGGAGGAGAGAGACAAAGACACATTCAGTCTGTTTTGACTCAATAACAGATATGACGGCTGAGAAATATACTACTGTGTAAAAAACTGGTTTCAACTGGCTTAGCTAACCACCCCCTCCCCTTAGCAGTTGAAACCATATTGTAACTAGGGCTTTCCTAAATAAAAAGGCAAGGGAGAGGAGACTGCTTCAGAGTGAGTTTGGATGATTGTAACTGTTGCAGTCTCCTGTTCACTCTCCTTGCAAGTATAACATAACTCAATTCTCTGTGTCTCTTTTGTACAGGTTGTTCGTGAGTAATGTTGGTGGTCTAAACCTAACACATATCCACACAGAAAAGGCTGTTTAATGACATATTTTGATATACAGATGTCAGATTTGAAATAAAACATTTTTTTATCACCTGTTGGTACTGATTGAGTCTATTTAAGGCCTTGCAGCTCTCTCACAAGCCTATTTAATTCTTACAAAAAAATCCAAGCGAAGGAACAAAAATCATTTGACCTTTCCTAGAAGACCTGTATTCTGTGTCCATTTCAATATGGAGTGTGTTTTTTCAGGGTTTTTGAAAAGACAAATCACCTGAATATTAGAGGGGTTCACCTCTCTGGTTCTTTTCTTCTTGAGGCTCTTGCACTGAAACTGCTGCCAGTTGCTGCGATTGTTTTCCAGCTGTGCGCCCCTCTGTCCCTTCTTCATGCTTCTTTTCTTACCCTTTCCAAACACACACACACACACACACACACACACACACACACACACACACACACACACACACACACACACACACACACACACACACACACACACACACACACACACACACACACACACACACACACACACACAAACAGAAAGTTGGAGATACTGATATTAGTCTTTCCTTGGTCCGGTACAAAGTGTGAAGGCACCCTCTACTAAAGTCTCTGAGGTGCAAATACTGTATGAGGCTTGTAAGCATGTGGCGTTTTGAAAACAGGAAGTTAAAAGGAGGAAACAAACTCTACCTCACAAAGCTCCAGAGCAATACACACACCTTAAGATAGAAACTGATAAAAAAAATATCCAATACAAACACAACATATGTGACAATTTACTACATGTCGCCATGCCTTCTTGAAGAAGCTGCTCTTTTTTTAGAAAACAGTCTTGGTTTGTCTGAAAGGGTTAGCTTTATGTCCTTTCTATGGGTAAGACGAACTTTCAGAGCTGAATTCTCCGTTTTCTACTTTAAGAAGTGAACGCATTCAAGTATAGAAGTGTTTGCCAAATGTAATGTAATGACTTCCGGAAGGACTTTTCTTCTACACATCAACACATTCATTCAACTAAGGAGGTGTTGTGCTAATGATGTCTATTGTCCATATCCACCCTATGTATCACAAAGAGCTTCATACCCCATCAGGTTCAAATGCAGTTATACAATAAATACACTGTATGATAAAATACTGTACAGAGACAAAGAATATATCCAGAACATATGAGGAGAATACAAAGACATATATTGGAGATGTGAAGGAAAATTCAGTGACATCACTGGTCATTATGCAGCTGAAAGCTTCATCAGTTTGAAAGCAATGTGCTGGGAAAAAAATACTCTATTACAAAACTTATTGTTGGGGTGTTGTGTGTACAGTGGACTCACCTGGACAGACTTGGTACCAGAGTACTTGTCAGACAGAGGCCTACAAACAAGACATTACATCATATTACATTACATTATGTTCCATTACAGTGCATTACATCAGTGGTTTTCAAAGTGGGTGCCGGGGGTGGGGTTCTATCCTGTATCTGCTGCACAGGGTGCATTCTGACCTGGATAAAGGAAGCGGTGCTGTGAGAATCATGTTCTTTGATTTCTCTAGTGCATTCAATACAATCCAGCCACTCCTGTTGCGAAACAAACTACTACAGATGGGAGTGGAGACGGGGCCGGTGAACTGGATTACAGACTACCTAACAGAACGCCCCCAGTTCGTCAGACTGGGTGACTTCACATCAGGGACTGTAGTCAGCAGCACGGGAGCTCCACAAGGAATGGTGCAAACGTTCTCAGATGACACCACCATTGTCGGATGCATTAAAGATGGGCGGGATGAGTACAGGGGACTGGTGGAGAACTTTGTGAAATGGTGCAAAGCCAAACAGCTGTAACTGAACACCACCAAAACCAAAGAAATGGTGATTGACTTCAGGCGAACCACCCCAGCCCTGATGTCTCTATTGAGGGGGAGACGGTGGAGACAGTCTGCACATACAACTACCTGGGTGTAGACCTGGACTCTAAACCGCACTGGTCTGCTAACTCACAAGCGCTGTACAAGAAAGGACAGAGAAGAGTCTGCTTTCTGAGGAAGCTGAGATGCAATGTCTGCAATAGACTCCTGCAGATGTTACTTTTACAGTTTGTCCTGGCCAGTGTGCTCTCCTATGCTGTGGTATTCTGGGGTGGTAGCATTAGGAGGAGAGATGCTGGACGCCTTGACAGGCTGGTGAGGAAATCTGAGTCTGTTGTAGACACAGAACTGGAGGCTCTCTCAACTACAGTTGAGAAGAGGACTCTGAGCAGATTGGACTCTATATTGGACAACCACAAGAACCCCCTGTACCTAGCCTTTGAAAACCAGAGAAGCCTGTTCAGTTACAGACTGCGCCCCATCTCCTGCAAGACAGACAGGCTATGGAGGTCATTTGTACCCAAGGCCATCCAACTATTCAACATCACACAGAAGGACAGAGAGAGAGATCACCATAAGTGACTGTCTGGACTGTATAAACAAACCCCCACTCCTGCAAACTTTATCTGCATGCCCTCCCTGCTTCTACTGTACCTGGACTCTTATCCTTCGCCTTCTCTTCACTTGCAATTTGCACAATTGGAATTTGCTCAAGCAGGTGTGTGTGTGTGTGTGTATGTGTGTATGTATGTGTGTGTGAAGTCATGTGTGGCTGTGAGTGTGTGTGTGGGGAGTGACACAGAGGGCGACTTCTGATAAATGTAATAAAATTATAACCTGTAGTTAGGACTTTTGCTTTCTGTGTCTCTGGTTAAACTCTGTCTGGTTAAACTCTGTCCGTGTGTGAGCTCTTGCTGTGAATTATGTGACATCTGTACCAGGAGGAGACATCTCTTCCAAGTGTGTCTCAGACAAGAACTACCACTTAGCTGAACTATGACCTTGTATGTTTATTCTTCTTTGATGTGTTCTCCATTAAAGACAGCCTCCGTGGAAGGAGAGACAGAGAGACCAAGGATGCCATGCTAGGAACACGTTTTCCAGGCTTCTCAATCTCTCTTCTTTCGCGAAAGCCAATTGTAAACCTGATCTGATTGTCATTGTCTCGTTGTTTATTAATGAGTTTTTATAACATAATCCATCTTTTTTTCCCGGTCTGTCTTTATTTTGTAGAACATTGGCTACCATAAATTCTAGATTGGAGCTTGTAATCCAACAACATACAAGTTTGTCCTCACATCCATGGCATATGGATTACCTTCAAACATCCGCTATATTGATATTCATCCTTTTCATTGTGTAATACTGACCGACATGTGATTCGGACTTGACTTGGACTCTAATCTTTTTGGACTCTGTCTTGTCTCGGACTCGAACCTCTTTGGACTCGGACTTGTCTCTGACTATTCTGGTCTTGGACTTGTCTTGAACTCTGCAAAGGTGGACTTGACTACTGCCCAGAGAGAGAGAGAGAGAGAGCTGCCTAGGGCTGAATGTATGTAAGAGTGAGCTATATATGGTTAATGTGTAAAGATGTGTGTAATGTCTAGTGTGCAATGTCTTCTATATTTATGTATGTATGTATGCTACTTGACACCTTAATTTCCCCCTGGGATCAATAAATGACACTCTACTCTACTCTCTCCACTCTAAGGGGGTAGCAACATGGCAGGAAGAGTAGGCTATAGCACAACTGAATAACTAACATAAAACAAAATAAAACAAACCTACACTAACCAATATTCCCAGAACAGCATTGTAATGACTACTACATCTCTGAATATCTACTATTATTGTTATTATTTTGCATGGAGGCCTAGGCTACAAGACAGGTATGGAGACATCAACATCATTGAACATGCACCACTGAATGACAGATACAGTACATGCACACTCAACATTGTCAGATCACAGAAGCACATCATAATAAGTTATTAATAACACAATAGACAATAGTAACACATCATATATGACAGTCAGACACTTATTTGAAAGATGTGCCTTTACCTGATAGTGAGTGCCAAGGTGGACGATGTTAAAGATGTGGTGACATCATTTGGGGAGAGCTGCATATATAAATAGACAAAGACAACATAGATAAATAAACCTAATCAAAGAAACAGCACTGCAACACTTGAGGTGCATTGTATGTAGGCCTACATATGCAGAAATTGTAACTGTCGCTGTCAGACCCTTGATGTTTCAACATTGATAAGAAGATATACAGTAAGTTCTTTCCACAAATCTGAAATTTGAGGGGCTGTTACATGAATTTAAATAGGCCTATTTCTAAACATTTAAGTGTTACAGCAGGTTAAGACTTCATCCGTAACAGGGGAACATGACTCATGAGAGATAGAGAACTGGCTATTCACAACCATCACCCAGCAGCGGTGTATGGAATGTTTATACCAGTCTGACTCCTTACAACAGCTACATAATGGCTAACGTCCAAAATTGTACCTTATAGCCTTTAAGGTATTTTAGTAACTAGTGGCAGGCCCAATGGTTAATAAGATGGGCTTTAAATCATAGCGCTGTAATTCGCTATGGATGAAAATCTCAAAAAAGTCCTTTGGGAGTAAGATGGTAAAAGAGACATGTGTGACTGATTGTTATGACTGGCTGTTCCACAGTTTCATGAAATATGATATAATTAGATATAATTTATTATAATTGGTTAAATAACTTCTGTAAAGTGACTCTAAGATAACATTTGCAAACCAAAATCTTTGGTCCTCCCTGCTCTGTCACTAGCTACCACTTCCACTCTTTTATGCAAACTGGGAGTGAAGTGTGTGTGGTGAGAAATGTAATGCAGCCTTTATCTTTTCAGGGGACCTTTTTCAGTTGGGAGGTGTTTGTTGTCAATGAGCCGCATTCCACGGGCCGACAATTATTAATGTTAGACAGCCACATTGGTATAGAAGGGAAGGGATAGAAACTCTAGAAACTTGAACATTTAAATGGAACTCTTTCGTTTAAATCTTGCCTCAGTGCTGTGTCTGCAGAAAGTGTCCTCCTACCTGATAGTTTGATGATCTCTTCTGGTAGTTTGCCTCCTCCTCCTCCTCCACCACCTCCTCCTCCTCAGGGTGTAGGTTCTTCTGGTTGTGCAACTTATCTTCCAGTTTATTTAACTTTTCCAGGCTGTGCGTCTCCTCGTCCTGATGGTGAAGCCACAGACTGTCTAGAAATACTTGTATAAACAAGCTCTGCTTTGAGTCCTGCTGAGGATGGGACCGTGCTTCCTGATGCTGTGGTTGCTCCTCCTCCTCTTGACCATGTGACTGCTCCTCCTGGTGGTGTGTCTATGAAACATGTCTTTATTGACCCCTTTAGACCCCTTGTAATACCCTTAAAACACCTCTGGTGTGTTTGAGTCAACGATGCGCACGCATTCTTGAGGACGTCGATTCTGAACGGGTCAATAGATGTGCATCGTTGACTCAAACACACCAGAGAAGTTTTACGGGTATTACGAGAGACTCCACTCTTCCGGGTGGTACTGCACTCTAGGGGTGCTAACGGAGGAGTGCAGACTCCATTCAGAATTGATGGGCTGCGCTCTCTCGTCAGCGCCCCCTAGGTGAACTGCAGGCATGGGTAAAATAGGGAGTGGGGAGGCTGTATAACTGGCTGTGAACACACACACACACGAATAGACAGTGCAGACCCTAAAGAGAGAATACCTGCCGTCCTGAAGCATGTACGTTGAAAAAAAAAAAGAGATTCCGAAAAGTACACTTGTTATGCTTTTTCGAGAGGGAAGAGGCTGTTCAAGAAGCATAGGAAATGTTTGTTGTTACAAGACATTAAACTGGACTGAGGACATCATCAGGAATGCCCGTGTCTGTGGTGCCCACTGTGGTGTGTGTGTGTTGACAGGGTGCTGACCCTTACTGGCAAAAGCTATGAACACCCCTGTTTATCTGTGGGAGTGCCTGTGTATATGACTGTGTGTACCGTAGTTATCAGCAAGGTCACGTATGTCTTTCTTCTTCCAGGTAAACATTCCCTGCACCAAGGCAGACTGAAACCCCCCTTTCACTCTTTCTTTATCTGACTCCCTTTTTCTCTCACTTTCTCTCACAGGCCTAACTGTAGGCCTCCGACAACTGAGGAAATTTGGAGTCAGCCAAGCAGGCATGATCCACTTTTACAGTGTCACCATCGAAAGCGTGCTCACCTTCTCCATCTTGGTCTGGTATGGTAGCTCCACCAGCCAAGAAAAGCAACATCTGGAGAGGGTGGTACGCAGGGCCTCCAAAATCATTGGCCGCAGTCTTCCCACTTTAGCCTCACTCTACAACACCAGACTTGCTAGGAAAGCCAAAAACATCACCTCTGACCCTACACACCCAGCACACCACCTATTCACACTATTGCCTTCAGGGAAAAGGTACCGCAGTATCCCAAGCAAAACCACACGCTCTAGGGACAGTACCTACCCACAAGCCATCTGACACTTAAATACGCACTAGCACTTTACAGCTACTCCACTACCTGGCCCTCCTACCTCCTTTGTTACTTTGCACAATGCTACTACTGTTCTGTACATACAATGCACTTTAAATATTCCATTGCACTTTTCTATGTCTCCAATATTTTGTATGCCATTCCCTGTTTATTTATTTGTGTACCCCCCTGCTTTTCTTTCAT
The DNA here is from genome assembly GCF_034702125.1 of Engraulis encrasicolus. Lineage (NCBI taxonomy): Eukaryota > Metazoa > Chordata > Actinopteri > Clupeiformes > Engraulidae > Engraulis > Engraulis encrasicolus. The sequence continues at coordinate 14,010,691 of NC_085880.1, read as the reverse complement.
ACCCCCTCCCCAGTTTTGTGTCTTTTGTTTGTGTTGTTGTGTGAGCACACCAAGCAACATTCCTATACTGCTGATATGGCTAAATAAACTTGAAACTTGAAACTTGAAACTTGAACTTGTAAAGCAATCTTGTCAACAACATTAGTTTGTATATTAATTTGATTAGCAAAATATCCTTTGTGTGTACGCACAAACTATTCTGTCGCTCAATGTGTCAGATAATCTCCACACCCTCCTTCTGCTTTCACCTGTCATGTGCGAAGTTTTCCCTTATTGATCCACCAACTCCTTTCAACTCTTCCATTCCACTAGAGCACCAAGCTATACAGTAATTCCTCTAGACACACACAGGTTGTGAGCGGATCTCATCATCCCGCCTGATCACCGCTTACAGCAGGGATGTCAAACTCAGGCCCGGGGGCCAAATCTGGCCCGCGGAGCCGTTTTATTCGGCCCGTGAGATCATTTTAAATCTGTAAGTATTGCAGTTGGCCCACATGCACCATTAATGTAAAGCCCAACAAGACTTGAACAAGAAATATGTGTCACAGGATGTGCAGACACATTTGAACTACCATACATGATGGGAAGGAGTCTGTGTGAAATGTAACTATGAGTACGAAGCGCATCACAATTTTAGTCAATTTTTAAAAATAAATGTTGAGTTCAGCCTGCGACTTTGTTCCAGATTTTTGTTCTGGCCCTTAGTCAATTTGAGTTTGACACCCCTGGCTTAAAGCATCCAGAGACCAACTACCTCATGCTATGCCACATATGCTTAGCATACCGTAAAACCCCAAGCACTAGTGAAAGGCTAAAAAAAAGCCCTCCTCCCCAAAAAAGACCTGAGGATGCTGAGGGAGCTCTTACCTGATATTCTGATGATGATCCCTTTTCATCCAGAGAACACAAGCTTGCTTCTGGATGGTGTAACCCTGACACCCGATAGTGTGACACCTGATGGGGACCCTCCTCTTTTGGGCGCTGTCGCTCCTTCTCCACTGACTGCAGTGTTCCTCCTTTTACCCATATCACAGGCTCAGCATGCACTGGCACTGGAGTCAACACTTGCGTCCTGGGTAGCCGTCTAGCTTGCCATACGCTTCGGCGTTGTTCAACCACCTACACAACAGGATTGAAGACACCCTTCAGATCAGGGATGCTGCAGTCACACAACCTCAGTACGTACCCTACCGTTAATTGACATGTCTAAAGCAACTTATATACGAGGAAATGAGCTACAGGTACTAGGCTATCTACGTAGGCTACACCAAAGAGGAACAAAGGGTTTAGAAAAGTATGGCACAGTAGCCTAATAGAATAGCGGATTGTTGGTGGGTGCCATGTTGGTTTCATCCCACAAGAGCTTTTAAATCCCAATTATATTTTATTGAGTTTCACATAGGATATAAAATAATGCAATAAGATCACAAATGAAGTAGGCCTAGGCCTACAGAAATACACTGTCTGTCTGTCTGTCTGTCTGTCTGTCTCTGCCTCTCTCTCTCTCTCTCTCTCTCTCTCTCTCTCTCTCTCTCTCTCTCTCTCTGAAGTTTTGACGCCTAGCTGGGTGTCTGTCTGTCCTAACCATATATTTAAGATTTTTCGGAGTTTAGGCCCTATATGTTTCTGCATATTTACACTTTTCTCAACTTGAAATAGGATGCGCAAACTAGGATTAGGAGCTGTTCTGTGCTCTGTACGTTTTTGGTTCGAATTAATGCTGTTGCCACACTAGACAGATAAGATTACCACGTTATGTTGGTTTCTAATACGTCCCTAACTTTCTAAAATCCTTGTCTCTAAAACTGTTTCAGGTAGGCTAATCTACAGATTCAGCCGCAGTAGCCTATAGCTCACCTCTGCCAGTCCACGCGGTGCCAAGTTTTGCTGCTCTCGCGCAACGGTTCCATAGCTCGAGCGCAGCTCCATTCTAGTCGATGATTTGGATGAAACCCTGTAGAGACATGGAAGAAAGATTTTAAGGCGTCAGTGACCTCCTATGAAATGTTGCCACCTGGACACATAATGCTGCATATTTAGTTAAGTAGGCCCAATAGCAAACGTCATTGAGTAACATACCAATAGCGTTTTAGAAGATTGGATCTTTCCATATTTTAGACATTCTTTTCATCTCCTGAAAGTTGTCAAAGCAAGAGAGCAATCAAAGTAAAGTGAACAAACATGCGACAAGAACGTACACCATGATCCTCAGAATCGTTTCCACTCGTTCTGTTGAGTAGTAAGCCTACTGGACGTCCTGACTGAAAATGCGAGAATTACTTTGGAATCCAAAGGGCGGCGATAACCACATGCGCACAATCTGTGTTGTTGTGTCAACCATTTGTCAGGACAGTGACGTTTCTCGCCCTAAAATAAGAAGGGTCGCGAGGGGTCATTTAGGGCTGGGTGAGGTGCCCAGCGTTCGATTATTCTCTGCGAACATACCGCTGTGGCGCTTTACAGTTTTCACACCTTCCTTACGTTGTGCCTTCATTGCGCTTCGTCCAATGACAGCTCCCTCCGAGGCAAGAACTGGCTGGTGTTTTCTTTTCCCTGCGAAATTATCACTAGTCCACTCTGCTTGTCTATTGGCTTTATCAAAAGAAAAAAAACAGACCAGACGGCTCAGTCCTGTATCCTGCTTGGATACCCTAATAAAAACAAACCGTTACATAGCCAATATCATCATAGCCTCCCTACTTTGACAACCCCTGCATGGTTTTTTTCCATTTAACCACAGTATTACATTTGGCCATTGTGTGGATGTGAAATTGACCACTGTCCTCCATGGATAACTTTTAAGTAGGCTACATTCTCTATAGGCTAGTAGGCCTAGGCCTATATGTGTCAGAGCAATTATATTAGGCAATGCCAGGTAGATAAACCTTTTCTCCAGGTGGATAAAGAACTGTTCTTCAATGGAGCAATGGTGCTTGGGGTGGTGCTAGGTCACTGTCAAGAAAATAATTTTGTATAAAATTAGCCTACCAGGGTGGGCAGCCGTGGCTGGTGAGAGAGTTGGTCTTTCAATCTGGGGTTGCAGGTTCAAATCCCCCCTTGACCTCTCCCTACATCTCCATCCATGGCTGAAGTGCCCTTGAGCAAGGCACCTAACCCCACATTGCTCCAGGGACTGTAACCAATACCCTGAAAAATAATAACTGTACGCTTTGAATAAATGAAAGCGTCAGCTAAGTGAAATGTAATGTACCGGTAATGTAGCCTACCAATAGGCCTAAATGTAGCCTACATGGACAAGTAAAGTAAAATCTTACGCTTTGGCCAAAGGGAGAGGAAGGTTGGCAAGTTTTTAAGAAAACAAGCTCTGTCTCTCAGCAAACGGATCTTAACTCTCTACGAGTTTAGCAAAAGCAAGAGAATTGACATCATAGGCGACAGTTGCAAACGAACAGTTACTTTTTCCAACATGTGCCGCCTGATCTCAAGATCCTAATTTTCAATTCAGCATGCATTCTGAAAGATCATCCTCTGAACTGTTGAACTTTCAACAGAGCTCGTGACTTTCACAGAGCTGCACTATATATATATATATATATATATATATATATATATATATATATATATATATATATATATATATATATATTATTTTTTTTAACTGATGATAATTTTAAAAGCAGAGATTTATAATTATTCTTACAGTCACCCAATGAGTAGGTGTTCGTTACATTGACATCTGGACTCAGACTGTAGCTATCGGCATTAGGATTGGTCTTAACCCTTTGTTGAATTTGAGTGGTATATCCAGCTGCATTTTGCAGCTGACCAACAACTGATTGACCATACTGTTGCTAACACTTTTGCCTATTCCTGTGTTCCAATAAATTGGGCCCTGGAATGTGGCATGTTTACTGTTACTTTGCTGATATCTGGAGAGCTCAGAGCGAGAGCCTCTGCTGTTGAAGGCCATTGTGCCAGGGCACAGTGTGCTCGCGCCTAACTTTCCAGATAGCAGACACATCTAGGCTGTGTGTTATCCTTAGCGATAGGTGTTTTTATGCTTCGTCACTACTGGAGACATGGAGACGACATCTTCCTTAACTAAGATCATACTTGCATACGTGTAACCTGCTGACATGAGGAAGACGGTATAAAAACCGTTGCCACCATTTTGTCAGTTGTCGATCGATTTGCCTGTAATTCGCCAGAGATAGGATGCTGCCTAGATAGTGAGACGCTGTGAGACTTTGTCTCATTTTTATTTCTTTTTAACCTTTTTATTCTTCTTTTACTTTTACTTCTTTTATTTTCTTCTTATTCTTTTTGGAATCTCACTTTTTCTATAATAAATTGTATCCTGATCGATCCTTTTAATTACGAAGTCAAGACTTATTTTATTTTTGCAAGTGAGTCAACTAAAACACAACGCAGAGTAGGCTATTCAGCCTTCAATTTTTGTTGGAGAAGAGAATTTTGGAACACCTCCAAAATCTAACACCTTGTAGGCCTAAGGTGTTTTCAGTTTTTGGCTTCAGGAAAATAGTAGGCCCTATCAGTTATTATTTTTTCACACTGAGATTCACTGACGTTAGCTCATTTTCAGTGAGAAACATGAATCTGAGATTAAAAAAAAGTGACACCCCCAGCCTGTGATTTAGTTGGCCATTATCAATAAATCCAACACACTCTCTCTCTCGCACATCATAACAGCATTGCTATTGTGACGGAGGTCATCTTGCACCTGTTCACCCCCTTGGGGCGCGAACCTGCGACTTCGTCAACTACATAGGTTTGTTAATGGGAGCTACAGTACGATACCACTGGACTGGACTAGCCCTTCAGCCCAACGGCATCAACACTCTATCAGGCTTTGGAGGAGGTTTACCAACGTTCCACGCCAACTCTGCTAGTTAGCCTGTTACACTGACATTACAGATTGGTACTAGGCCTACTACTAAAGAACACTGGCGTACCATAAAAAGGAAATTGTGTAACTGTTGTTTGAAATAAGAGGTCCCACATTCCTTGGTGACATTGGTGTGTGTGTGTGTGTGTGTGTGTGTGTGTGTGTGTGTGTGTGTGTGTGTGTGTGTGTGTGTGTGTGTGTGTGTGTGTGTGTGTGTGTGTGTGTGTGTGTGTTAATAGCATATTCGGTGTCTAAGGAATCACACTTTCAGTGTTTGTATAGCTTAATGCTTTCACAAAAAGTACACTTTGACTTTGACATTGTGTCAGCCTACACTACAGCGTACAGACGGAGTAGCTCCAGAGTCAGCATCTTCCTATCTCAAGGCCACCAGATCGAACAAACTACAAACATGGAGGGCCAAAAATAGGCTACCTGTCCACTTGTCAAAAAAACTGTGACCTATGCAAACAAAACATGGACACGCAGCGCTCATTTTTCCACCTCATCATGAAAGAGGTAGGCTAACAACTACTACCCAAGCAAAGTTCACAAGATTTTGCAACCATTAACACCTGTCTGATTATTTGTTGTCTATTTAGGCCTATAAAATGTGCTAAATAGCAACACTAATAGCAAAAGCAATAGAATTATAGCACATTATGACATAAATGTCATTCAATGCACCACAAAGATAAGAAAGAGAAGAGAGAAATATATTGTAGAAAGTATTAAGTAGGCTATTATAGAGGGTATAACTAACCTAACTTTAAAGGCAGATGGAAATAAAGCTCTTTTAAAATTTCTTTTTGAAAAGTGACACTGGGGCAGTTCTACTTTGGACTAAATAAAGTCATTTTTTCACCCAGCTGAATTTGTTCATATAGGCACAACCAGTAGAGGAGACTCTGTGGACAACAGATTACAACAGTGGACAACTAGACCTAGATTAAATATAGGTCTATCTATGCCAAGGGTGGGCAAACTCAGGCCCTGGGGCCACATGCGGCCCACTGAGCCATTTCATCTGGCCCGCAGAGCTTTTACAAGGAGGACATCTTTATCCAGTATGATGCTCTCATCCAACATTCTTCAAATGGCTGCCCAACACGGGGGTCTTTTGACTTTGAGATTAAGCAAAGCTGTATTCGTCAATGAAATAGTCAAAAAGTTATGTCGATGTAGGCCTATATTATTTTGTTATTTCTGACACAAGTTGCCTGCAACATTTGGCCCTTCGGACAATACCTATTAGATTAGATTAGATTAGATTAGATTATACTTTATTATCATGCAAGCATGAAAATTGTCTTTGGTCTCACAGGGTAAAAAACAGACAGACAGACAGACAGACAGACAGACAGACAGACAGACAGACAGACACAAACAGACAGAAAACACACATACAAATGCATCCACCCCCCCTCCAGCCACCCCTCCCAGCACATCATATGCAAGTCAGTCATTAGTTCAAAATATCTCTAGCTTTTCCATAGCTTATTGACTATGGAAATTGCATTTGGAATAAAAGAATGTTTATAAATGTTCTTCTTAGCAATGAATGATCTGTAGCGCCTCCCTGAGGGCAGCAGTTCAAACTCAGAGTGGAGAGGATGGACACACTCTCTATTAGGCTTACGTATGTCCTCTCCAATATGTTGCAGCTTACTCCAAAGCCTCTCAGTTTCCTGATTAAAAACAACCGTATACCCAGTGTGGCCCTTGAGCTGAAATAATTGCCCACCACCCCTGATCTATGCTGAGGAGAACCTACAAGTATGAAGATGATGAGGTCTGATGTTTCTAACCTTCCACTAGTTTTAGTTCTAGTTCTAGTTCTGCTGAAATGCATTGGCGCGCCCTAGTGGTAGGGGTTTTGACGTCACTGAATGTTGTCGGCTTGCGCATGATCAGTGAAGAGTCTTGCTCAAGTGTGTCCGGAAGTGTTCTCTGGAAAGCGTGGGTCTCGTCTCAGCTCAGTAACGCAGCTGGCAGGGTGTTGTTTAATAGTTCGGAAATGTCCTCTCTCCTAATAGATGAATTTGTGGCGAACTGTCCAAACTCGGACACAATTTTAGACTCGTTCCTCTGGCCACCAGATACGTGGCCAGATCTGGAGAGGGTTGAGGCTGCTCACATGTTGCTGGAAGCATTGAACGCCAGATGCAGGGAGGAGGAGAATAGGAATGAGTTGCTATCGACCAAAGTAAGAGCCCTGATATGGGAGAGGTGTATACCGCTTTTAGTTCAAATGTCAGAAAATGCCTCGCATAAAAGCGAGTCCGGGGCAAAGATATTTAATTCACTCTGTCGCTTACTGGGCAGTTGTCTAGCGCTCCTCCACGACTCCAAAGAAGTAGAGAAACTCACTGCCATCACTCTGTCGGTTTTTACCAGTTTAGAAGGGGACGATGGCATTCACATCAAGGGCCAGTTTGACATGGATATAGCAGTGGAGATTCTGGCGATCCTGTTACCTTTATTACCAGGCGACCAGGACTTGTTATCAAAGTTGACACCCTGCATCCTCTCCGCAGTGAAAGTTCTGTCGGGTGATGCGCAGGTGTCCAAAATCCTGGTGCGTGTTTTATTTACACTTTTGCACTGCGTCGACGACAGAAGCAGAGCAGACATCCTCCTGCGAATATGGCAGGACTTGTGCTTTTGGCATCAGAACGAAAACAACGCCCATGCAGTCACATCTCGGGCACTGCTGTGCCTCACTGCCGTGTCAGACTATCTGTTTCCCCCCAGCGAAACGGCCCTTAGGCCTACTACCACTCCTCACAGTACCGGACTCCCAGACCCCAGATGCTCACTGTCCTTTTGGACTGTCATTCAGGCTGGACTAACCCACAGAGATAATGTGGCTCGCAAGAGGGCTCTGTACCTGCTGAAGAAGTGTGTTGCCCAGTCTGAGATGGAGAATAGCGACTTGGGATCACCTACATCCCCAGATGGAGGTGAGAGCTCTGTCAGAATAAAGCAAGCTAAGTGTTTAGTTTTTAGCAACAGGTCCAGGATTGCCTGGTTAACACCAGACCTAATCACAAGTTTCAGATCGAAACGATTGTGTAGAACTAAATGCAGTGTGGGAGTTCCCAGGCTAGGTCCAGGACAGTGAATGAAATAGATAAATTATAGATTATTGAATTTGGAGGCACTTGCCCACCACCCAGCACCCCCAAAACAAGCAAAGACATCTGGCCCTGGGTACAAAATATACAAGTTAGAAAAGAGACAAAGTACAGTTGTACCACCCAAATCATGAAGGAGAAACACTCTGAGCTTCATTGCACACACATTGCAAGAAAGATGTCCTTCTTTAATAGCTGCTGTCCGGAAAGTGTGAAGGCATTCACAACCACTTGTTCACAATTCACAACCAGTCTGTTTTGAGACTACCTGATATTCCATTTCATTGACTGCTTGATTGCCTATCCATTACTTCATCAGGTCACATCCGTAAGATTGTAGTAAACATTGCAGATGTTGTTAACAGTGCACACTAATGCTCTCCTCTTGAAGAGGTGTGTTTATTCAGGTGGGTGCCCAGCAAGAGTAAAGAGCTACAGACCTTTTGGCAGGACTATGTGCTTATCATGGAGACACTGGAGGAAAATCAGGTAGGCTACCAGTTGCTGGGTTTTGGTGAACGATTCGAATCATACATTGCAATTAAATGTAAACTAAATTATTCACACCATTTTTGTTCCATTAGATCCATGTGGTGCGTCCCGTGCTGAACCGAATCAACACACTGATTGAGGCGACAGTGATGGAGGAGAGCGGTGAGTTGCAGCATGCTACATTGTGGGCATTACAATATGCGACCTCCTCCACTTGTGCTTGTTTCCTCGTACCAGGAAGTAATATGTCATGATGACATCACTGACAACAGCATTATATTTCAATATCTTGCAAAAGCTCAATTGTAAAGTCTTTTTCTCATTTGCAATTGGGATGGTGAATGAAAAACAGTCCCTCAAAAGTTGTTGTGGCTAGGCTGACAGCTGGGAAACTTCATCTTTTTTCTCCACGGAGGAGGGGCCAGGAGGCAGGGCGAGGCCACAAGCACAAGTGGAGGGAGCAAGGTTGCATATTGTAACGTACTCAATGGCTCCAGTCTCCTCCAAAGGTTTTGGAACAGCATGCCAACTTTCCTTGATTTTGTTGTGCACCGAAGACCTTTGGGTTTAAGACTACAATGAATATAAGATAAGAGTTGAGATTGTCAGCGTATATTTCCTGGCCAATAATGTGTGATATGTGAGAATGCTTCACCCTTTGAACCCATGCACTTTTTTAGGTGAGCAAAAGTTTTGGAACAGGTGACTGATATAAGTGTTTCTTGTTGAGCTGTTGTGCTTGGCTACACTCATAATGCTTCATGATGTATAATATCAACAGTTATAACTACATATATCTTAAAATGCCTTATAAATACAAGGGTGTTATTTATATATATTATATGGTTGTGACGTCATCGGTCGAATGCTCCATTCATTTCAACGGGGCTCCCCAACGTTCGCACGTCTGTTATTTTTCGATAACGGACGGGTTGGTCTATAACAGACCGCTGTCAATGGCAACACGACTTTTCACTGCTAAAGCGACTTTTCAACAAGACTCTAATCAGCTGCTGTGATAGACAACACCTGTTGTCCTGGCTACCTAGCTGTTCTAGCGGTGTTCCACAACGCACTGTTTTGTTTTGCGCAGCAACAATCTTAACATTAAATAGGCCTAAAGAAATGTCCCCGCCATGTGTGAATCATTTAAGTATATCCATATAATAAGCGGGTTAACTTTCGGCGAGTCGGTCGCTTTGTGGAATAGCAGCACTTCAGAGAGAACAAGACCCCTCCGCTCCGCGTCGGGGTCTAAAGATTCTCTCTCCCTACCAGTTCGCATACCGAGCCAAGCGATCCACGGAGGATGCAATTTGCTCTGCCCTCCATCCAGCCCTCACCCACTTGGACAATAAAGACTCATATGTGAGAATGCTGTTCATTGACTTCAGTTCAGCATTCAATACCATAATACCACAACAACTCATCAGAAAACTGGACAAACTAGGTTTCAGCACCTCCCTCTGCAACTGGCTGCTGGACTTCCTGATGCAAAGACCACAAGCAGTACGGGTAGGGAACAACACCTCGAGCACCCTGACCCTGAGCACGGGGGCTCCGCAAGGCTGTGTTCTCAGCCCCTGCTGTTCACGCTGCTGACACACGACTGCACAACGACCCACAGCACTAACCATCTAGTGAAGTTTGCGGATGATACAACACTGGTGGGCCTCATCACCAAGGGCGATGAGACTCACTACAGAGAAGAAGTAGACCTGCTGGCCAGATGGTGCAAAGACAACAACCTCCTGCTGAATGTCAACAAGACCAAGGAGATTGTTGTCAACTTCCAAAGGGTCCAAAAACAACTGCCACCACTGACCATCGACGGCGATGCTGTGGAGAGAGTGAGCAGCACCAAGTTCCTTGGAGTGCACATCAGCGACGACCTCTCTTGGACCACCAACACTACATCACTGGCGAAGAAGGCCCATCAGCTTCTCTACTTCCTGCGCAAACTAAAGAAGGCAAGTGCTACACCCTCCATCATGACAACATTCTACAGAGGAACCATAGAGAGCGTCGTGTCCAACTGCATCACAGTGTGGGGAGGAAGCTGCACGGAGAAAAACAGGAAGACACTCCAGCGTGTTGTGAACACAGCGAAGAAGATCATTGGAGTACCACTCCCCTCCCTGCAGGACATTTACACCACACGCCTCACCCGGAAAGCACTGATGATCATCAAAGGCACAAGCCACCCTGCACACAAACTGTTCAGCCTCCTGCCCTCTGGAAAGAGGTACAGGCGCCTCCGTTCCCGTACCACCAGGCTGGCGAGAGCAGCACAATGCACAAGCGATCAAGATGCTGAACACTCAACCCACTCTCCCTCCACTGTCAGCCTCTAGCCAGCAAGGCCACTGACACCCCCCCCCCCCCCCCACTGTCAGCCTCTAGCCAGCAAGGCCACTGACAAACCCCCCCTCCCCATCCCCCACCACCATATCTGCGACTGAACATTCCACCTGCACTACTATACTTGTGACTGAACTTTCAACCTGCACTCAAAACATGCACACACACACACACACACACACACACACACACACACACACACACAAGCACACTGCACTTTCTGCACTAAACCCAACATACACACACTGACACACACACACACACACACACACACACACACACACACACACACACACACACACACACACACACACACACAACACACACACACACACACACACACAGACACACGAACACAAACACAAGACGCACACCGCACCTTCTACCTGCACTAAACACATACACACACACACACACACACACACACACACACACACACACACACACACACACACACACACACACACACACACTGCTGCTGGTGTACTTGACAGACCTTTTTATATTTATTTTCTTCAAAATGCTACTATTACCATGTCAGAACGCTATAAAGGACTTTTTTTAGGAAAAGCACAAAAACACAACAAATACCTCTTAATGTATGTCCTCTACAAGTCTTCTGTTGTCCAGTCTTGCACTTTAAATGTCTGTATGAGCACTGTCTATGTCCATACTGTCTTAAGTCCATGTATAAGTACTGTCTATGTCTATACTGTCTATGTCCTTACCTTAATTAGTCTATGTCTGTATGGGAAAGCAAGAAATGTAATTTCAAATTCTTTGTATGACCAGTGCATGTAAAGAAATTGACAATAAAACCTACTTGACTTGACTTGACTTGACTTGACTCTGTCGTGCTGCTATTCCACGGTAGCGACCTTCTCGCCGAACGTTAACCCTTACATATTATATAGGCATTCTAACCTAGATGTAGAGAGAGATAGAGGCAGAGAGAGAGAGAGAGAGGCAGAGACAGACAGACAGTGTATTTCTGTACTTCATTTGTGATCTTATGGCATTATTTTATATCCTATGTGAAACTCAATAAAAAAATAATTGGGATATAAAAGCTCTTGTGGGATGAAACAAACATGGCACCCACCAACAATCCGCTGTGCCATACTTTTCTAAACCCTCTTTGTTGTAGCCTATGTACATAGATTAGTACCTGTAGCTCATTTCCTCTATATAAGTTGCTTTAGACATGTCAGAGAGAGAGAGAGAGAGAGAGAGAGAGAGAGAGAGAGAGAGAGAGAGAGAGAGAGAGAGAGAGAGAGAGAGAGGGAGAGAGAGAGAACACACACACACACATTTCTGTTTGCTTTCTTTTCTTGCTGATATTATCAATGTAATTGCAAGCATTAATTTGTGTGTTAAATTTAACACTTATTTCATTATATTATCATTACCAATTTATCTTCAACCAATGATTTGGCAATACAAAATATTGTTTGTCATGCTAATAAAGCTTCTATGAATTGAATGAGAGAGAGAGAGAGAGAGAGAGAGAGAAGCAACAGCAGCAATGCGCAATAAGGTACTCAATAAAGTGTGTCTGTGCGTGTGCGTGCATGCATGCGTGCGTATGTGCTTGTGTGCATGTGTGTGTGTCCATGGATACAGGTGGTGGTATGGTGCATGCTTGCTGGCTGCAGTGTGTGTATGAGCGCCTGCTCCAGAGTGAGAACAAGGCGGTGATGAGAGAGGGGGTACACCACCTACTCGACCTACAGATACTCAACACCACTACCTTCGCCAACACCTTCTCACAGGTAGGGGTGTCTGTCTGTCTGTCTGTCTGTCTGTCTGTCTGTCTGTCTGTCTGTCTGTCTGTCTGTCTGTCTGTCTGTCTGTCTGTCTGTCTGTCTCCCTTCATCTTCTTCTCACTGGTGTGATAGCACACCAAACTTCAATCTAACCATCTCTCTTTCTCTCTCTCTCTCTCTCTCTCTCTCTCTCTCTCTCTCTCTCTCTCTCTCTCTCTTTCTCTCTCTCTCTCTCTCTCTCTCTCTCTCTCTCTCTCTCTCTCTCTCTCTCTCTCTCGCGTGCGCTCTCTCTCTCTCAATCTGTGTTTACAAATTGATGTTTTCTGTGTTTGGATCAAACTTTGCAATTACAAACTCTGATGTTGCCTATCCCTTTATGTAATACTTAGTCATGCTTGTGTGTTCTACAAGTACATGTTTTCACCTCTGTCTAATTCGTATCCTCATGCCTCCTTTTTCTGCAGTTCATTGTTGGTCCCTTCATGGATGTCTTGTCCGAGAGCTCACTCTACCAAAGGTGAAAATTTGAAGAGAACAACAGAAAATGAAGCCATTACTGCTGTATATTTTCATTTGTATAAAAATGTACTACGTATTATTCATTTTTGGTATTTTGTTTTAAATGCTGGTGCTATTATGGCAACTGATTCCCAGGACGGCCAATCAGCTCATAGGGGAGTGTCCTGAAGTGGGGTTGAAGCTGCAGACCTTCATGCTGAACTTCTTCAGCAGTTTGTCACAGGAGAGGAAAGGTACCGTACAGCATATTACAGAAGAAGAAACAAGTTAACTGCACACTTGTTAAAATTCTTGCTTGTTTATTTAGAGGGAACAGATCTTAGGTAGTGACTGATGCACAGATGCGAAACGCATTGTTCACAAGCAAAAAGTCAAACAAATGTACGGTAAATGTCTTTCTTTTGAAGTATTGATGAATACTCCTACGTTGACCAGCACCAAGAAGCTGTGCATGCATCTTTGAACATGTACAGTTTATTACATGGCTCAATGCCATTCTGCAGAATGTGCTGTTCACTTGAATGGGGCACCCCAACGTTCGTATGTCTGTTATTTCTGAATAACAGATGTGTTGATCTATAACAAACCGCTTTCAATGGCAACAGAGAGAATGTCTGTTACCTAGTGATGTCGGCTGATTTTGACACCTGGAAAACTGCTGAACTGCGCAAAATGTGCAGTCTCCAGGCCATTATCAGCCATAATTGTGATGAAATACAGGAAAAAGACATAGTCATACACATAGACTGCCGAAAATTAAAGAATCGTACAGTATATTACATTAGTACTGTATATTTGCCACAGGAGAGGAAAGGTACAATATTCTTATAGTGTGACAGTATGGTTTTTAAGCAGTTTACCTCAAGAGAGAAAGGACATGTAGTATATTAGCCCTACATTATCATTTCTGTGTAGTGTGTACAGTAATAGTATCCTGAACTCTCCCCCCAAAGCACTCCCTGATTAGTTTACCTAACCTTACCTTACCTGGTTTACCTTACCTTGTTGTTGTAATACTCATGTAATACTTATGTATTGAAAATACTGAATGGCCAGGGCTGGATTAAGATGGCCTGGGCTCCCAAGGCTACACGTTGCTGTGGGCCCTCCCGGAAGACAAATTATGCAACAAATTTACAAAGTGTAATAATTATGGCTAGGAATCAAGGATAACATGTCTACCAATTGTACTCAATACGATAGATGAATTATTCCATATTGCATCTTGTGAAAATTCTGTAATTCTTCATTTTTGGCCAATCAATGGCCCTCTGGCAGGTGGGGGCCCCTAGGCTGCAGCTATATAGCCTGTGTGTTAATCCGGCCCTGTGAATGACTGTGCTCTATGTATCCCAGGCCCTGTGCTGCTGCAGCTGATCAAGAGGCTAGGATCTCGCCACTGGTGTGCCGTGCCCCTGCTTTTCTTCTCCCAGGCCCTAGCTGCTCTGCCTGTCTGCCCCCTTCTGGGGCCTGATGGACTCCTAGCACTACGGTAGGGGCTTTATTTTAGTACATTACATGACATTTCATTCACACTGTTATCCAAACAACTGACAAAAGAAGACAATTGAATCCCCATGTTGATTTTCTGTCCTGTGTTGGTTTGTTGTGTAGGGAGGTGTTGCGCTGTACCATGATCACTCACCAGGTGCTGTTGCGCGGTTCTGCCCAGTGCTTCCTGCTCCACAGCGCCCTCTGCCAGACTGATGTGGTAAGGGACCCTTTTTACCGTTACACTTCTTGACACTTTCGTTTCAAATGTAAACTGAAGAAAATTCAGGAACATGACTCACCAGCTTGGGATACTTAGTATAGCTATACATGAAACAAAATATGTCTTTGTAAATGCATGACTTATATTTTGGTATTTCTGCATGTTTTCTATTGTTTGTAATGTTTTTAAAGTCAATATAATTCAGGGATGCTGAGGGTGACAGGCGGTGGGCCGGATCCAATTGTGTATTCCATCTGGCCCACAAATGACATGGAAGTGTGACATCCTACAAGGATCAACAAATATACAGTGCCCTTGGTTGTGCCTACTGCCTACTGCCCTTGCAGTACACTTGGGTGCCTCAAACGGCCCTTGAAAATTAAAACTTCACAAAATCTCTCTCTGCTTTGTGTTGTTTTACTCCACAGCAGTCAGTGAGTCTGGAGGAGGTCTTTAGCTTCCTCATCCACTTCCGACCAGACGAATCTCTCTCTCGAGGCACTGCCCTGTGGAACGAGGTAAAGGCATTCTATCTATTCATGTCTAATGTGTATGTTTTTTACATTAACATAATATTTAGGGCTCGCCATACTCGGCGGGTTGACCAGGCAATCAGGGTGTTACCTGGGGCTCCAGTCAGTGCAGGATTGCTACTGATAACATTCCATGATCGTGTATGATCGTGATGCTCATTGACACCAGGTTTTGTCCTCTTCTTTATGTCAGCATATAACGCTGTGATGTCATCACACCCCTACAGGTGTGTGAGTGGTTTGTGAAGCATGAGAGCGCCTTCAGGCCTGGTGTGGGGAGCTCAGATGCTGGGATCCTACTGGAGGGACAGCTAACCAGCTCACTGCAGAGATACGCCTGGCACAGACTGGATGCCTTTCTCACTGTACCTGCCAGCACAGGTGAGTGAGTGAGTGAGTGAGTGAGTGAGTGAGTGAGTGAGTGAGTGAGTGAGTGAGTGAGTGAGTGAGTGAGTGAGTGAGTGAGTGAGTGAGTGAGTGAGTGAGTGAGTGAGTGAGTGAGTGAGTGAGTGAGTGAGTGAGTGAGTGAGTGAGTGAGTGAGTGAGTGAGTGAGTGAGTGAGTGAGTGAGTGAGTGAGTGAGTGAGTGACTAGAATGTTGCTACAGTAGAATGTCTAACTAGAATGTCTGTGTTCTTGAAATTTTTCCTTTGTTTTAAGGGGAAAAAAGTCCTCCTCAATCCGGATCGAACCGTTTCTGCTTCAAACCAGATCAAACAACATTCTGTTTTTATTTTATGAAATACCAAGTGTCCCAGCATTTTTTGGAATCCGATTGTATATACAAACCCCAACTCCGATGAAGTTGGGACGTTTGGTGAACAGTGAATAAAATCAAAATGCTATCATTTTCAAAACATTCAATCTATTCATTAGATGGAGAATAGTGAAAAGACAACATATTAAGTGTTAAAACCGAGAAAAAATAGTTTTGGGGGACATATGTACTCATTTCTAATTTGATAAATCCAACACGTCTCAAAAGAGTTGGGACGGGGATCAGTGAAATTTAGTAAACATCCAAATAAGATAAAACAACAAAGAAGAACATTTCAAAATGAATTGTACTGACGGACAATATAGGTGTCCAGGTATAAGATCATCACAGAGAGGCTGAGTCACTCAGAATTAAAGATGCAAAGGGAATAATTACCATAGTTATTACATACATTTTTGAATTCCCTTTGATTTACCATGATTGAGTGTATATAAGACATATTTTTGTTAATAAAATCATTGTATAGGTTCATGACATCATGAAATATATATTGGCTGTAGTCTCACTCTAGCACTCCAGGAATTAGAGCTATTGAAAATTGACCATATTAAGAATGCTTAATGCATGAAAATGATACAGGGGTGTAACATTCTCCTAAGCACCTGAGCTCACTTGAAATAGACCCAGAAGACATGGGAAACTGTCCTTTGCTTACAGAAGTCAGCAGAAGCTGTAGAAGTCCATTCTTTTTGACAATAATAGAGCATTGCACATCCTGTGCTACAGTGAAAATGGACCATCCAACTTGTGTTAGTGCTAGCTTCAAAAGTCAGCCTCCATGATGGCATGCGGGTGCAGTAGTGCATTGGTTAAGATGTTGTCACTCATCTGTAGAGTTAAATACAGTGTTGAATGGTATAAATGGGTTTTAAACAACATGAAAAGCCACTCATGCATTATATTTTGAAGGGAGATCTTCGATTACTGCCACATAGTAAGGTCAAATTGCATTCTCTACTATGTTTTAACAGTTTGGCTCCATCATAAGGACCAGCAGGTGATAAAATGGTGGGTTTTTGGTCAAGACCTGTTACACTGTAAGCACTACAGAAAGGAAAACATTGCAAAACATGACAAGGAATACACCCACCATTTAAGCTGGTGAAATCATGTCCAAGATAGGAATTAACACTGTTTTTTATATAAAATCATCTCATCGGTTAATGTATTTAACTGGTAAGTGTTGTCTTTTGTTTTGTTTTTAGTCTTTCTCGACATTTGCTGCCATTTATTGTCCCCGTCCCAACTCTTTTGAGACGTGTTGGATTTATCAAATTAGAAATGAGTACATATGTCCCCCAAAACAATATTTTTTCTCGGTTTTAACACTTAATATGTTGTCTTTTCACTATTCTCCATCTAATGAATAGATTGAATGTTTTGAAAATGATAGCATTTTGATTTTATTCACTGTTTACCAAACGTCCCAACTTCATCGGAGTTGGGGTTTGTATTATTTGTCCTGGTTCCATTTTCAGAGCAGACAGAGAGGCTACAAGACAGCGGGGAGGCAGAGCTGCTGGCCCTGACCGTGCTTCTGTGTGCTGACGTGGAGGAGAGAAGACAAGGAGAAGGAAAAGGAGAAGGAGGAGAGGAGGGAGCTGCCCAGTGCACTCTAGAGCGCCTCCTGGTGGGCTGGTTGGAGGTACTGCGGCGCCTCAGCACCAGCCTCTACCTGCCGCTATGCAAGAGCGACAAGAGTCTCCAGCTCCTCGTACACCTGCTGCAGCTACGCAGGAGACGAGCTGCAGGCACAGAGGCCAACACAGGTGTGTGTGTGTGTGTGTGTGTGTGTGTGTGTGTGTGTGTGTGTGTGTGTGTGTGTGTGTGTGTGTGTGTGTGTGTGTGTGTGTGTGTGTGTGTGTGTGTGTGTGTGTGTGTGTGTGTGTGTGTGTGTGCCGCTATGTAAGAGTGACAAAACTTTCCAGCTAGTCTGATGCAGCTACACAGGAGACGAGCAGGGACAGAGGCCAACACGTGTGTGCATGTGTGTTTGTGTGTGTGCGCGTGTGCGTGTGTGTGTGTGTGTGTGTGTGTGTGTGCCGCTATGTAAGAGTGACAAAACTTTCCAGCTAGTCTGATGCAGCTACACAGGAGACGAGCAGGGACAGAGGCCAACACGTGTGTGCATGTGTGTTTGTGTGTGTGCGCGTGTGCGTGTGCGTGTGTGTGCGCGCGCATACTGCCACCCAAGAGCCCACAATTGCTACAACTATAATACAACTATTGCAGCTACAAAAGAGACAAGCAGGTGTACAGAGTCTGGTCTGTGTGTGTGTGTGTTTGCATACGTGTCTGTGCTGCTATACAAGAGCCTGCAAGTACTCTTGCACTTTATTTATTTTCAGTTGTTTTAATTACTGTGTATTGTTGATGCTGTAGATGATGCTGTATCGGGAGCCGTGCGGACGCTAGTCCTGAGTGTGGTGGAGTCCGTACAGGGCTACATCTCCCGCAGGCTAAGTGGGGAACTGCAAGAGGTCAGAACCTGCAGTCATTATTATGCATCATGTCAGACTTTCTTTGTCTTTCCTCTTTTCGTCCTGTCTATCTTTCTGCCTATGCTGTGTGTATGCGTGCTGTGGCGGTTTATACCTGTACAGTATGTGGGATGGTTTCGCCCGGTGTGTGGCATGTAGTCAGTGGATTTGTATGTTTGTGCTCATGAGGTGTGTGTGTGTGTGTGTGTGTGTGTGTGTGTGTGTGTGTGTGTGTGTGTGTGTGTGTGTGTGTGTGTGTGTGTGTGTGTGTGTGTGTGTGTGTGTGTGTGTGTGTGTGTGTGTGTGTGTGTGTGTGTGTGTGTGGTCAGGTGTTTGTGCGCGTGTGTGGACGAGTGGATGAGTGTGATGTAGAGTGTTCTGACCCGAGTCTGTTTCCAGGTGTGTCAGCAAATCTGCACCTGTGTGTTAATCAGGTGTGTGTGTGTGTGTGTGTGTGTGTGTGTGTGTGTGTGTGTGTGTGTGTCCAGGTGTGTGACGTGGAGAGGGCCGATCTGTACCTGTGTGTGTTGCGGGAGCTGATGCTGGAGTTTGGGAGCGTGGCTTGGTACCGTGGCAACCTGGAGCACAGCTTCCTGCCCGCCCTCTCTGCCACCAGCCTCCGGATACTCAAGGAACCCTCAGAACAGGTACACACACACACACACACACACACACACACACACACACACACACACACACACACACACACACACACACACACACACACACACACACACACACACACTACATAGAGCAGCTAAGGAATGGCATACCTTTTATCCATCAGATCAGCGCCATTTCATAGTTTCACTAAGCCTTGAATTACGCACAATTCATTTTCAGGCTGACCAGAACGCTGCGTCCACTACCGTTCCCGCACCAGCTACGTTTGGAACTACAGTGCTTAGCTGCAAATCTCCCGCGTTCATACAGGCCTCTGAACTTTTCCGTATGTGACCAAAGGGCAGTCATGGGTGAGCGGTTAGGGCGTCAGACTTGCATCCCAGAGGTTGTCGGTTCGACTCCCGACCCGCCAGGTTGGTGGGGGGAGTAATCAACTAGTGCTCTCCCCCATCCTCCTCCATGACTGAGGTACCCTGAGCATGGTACCGTCCCACCGCACTGCTCCCCATGGGGCGCCACTGAGGGCTGCCCCCTTGCACGGGTGTGGCATAAATGCAATTTCATTGTGTGCAGTGTGCAGTGTTCACTTGTGTGCTGTGGAGTGCTGTGTCACAATGACAATGGGAGTTGGAGTTTCCCAATGGGCTTTCACTTTTCTCTTTCATTTGTTACCTGGATGAGCCTACTGGCGTCCAAGTTGTCGTTACGGTTCAGAGAGGAAAGCCAAGAATTTTTCTGTTTGCATCGCGACCCAACTTTCCGGCACCCAAACGCTCAGAACATGCCGGCCGGTTCAAGATTAGTTGAGGGCACTGACACAGCTCTCTGTCGGCCTGAACGCGCTGACAGAGAGTCAGAGCTTCTTGCTGTTCAAATCATACTGCTGCTAGGTTTTACTTTTCTTCAAATAATTTTTATCGTTTTATTTTGAGCACCATCTAACCAGTTCAAACCAGTTTAGACTGGATCACCCCAGTTTGTATGTTGATACTGAGCTGGCTGTAAATATATAATGCCTCCTGTGGATTTGTGTGCCTTTCTTTTGGTGTGTGTGTGTGTGTGTGTGTATGTGTGTGTGTGTGTGTCCAGGTGCCTTCTGTGTGTGGGCAGGTGCAGAGGGCAGTGGCGATGGCAGTGCTCTCCCTGGTGTGTGAAGTGACCGCCAGCGAAACTTCCCTCACACACTCCCAGCCTCCCTCCTCCACATACACTCCGGTTCCAGACACACACACAAGACACACTCCGAGACATCGGTTCTCTCTGCCCCTCTCCCCCCTGAGAGAATACTTTTCACTACCTCAGCACCTCAACCAGGCCCTGCTCAAACCCATCCTCACCTCCAGGTTAGTGGGCACATAGTCATATAAATATGTTTAGTCACATAAATAAGTTTAGTCATTTCATATAAAACAGGATGTACTGTATAATTATAAAAATATAGACATTTCGTATACAGTACATAAATATGTTAGAAGTAACAAATTAGTAGTACGTAACAAATTAGTTAGTAAGAAATATGTTTTATTTATTTTTTTTACAGAATTTTATTCACAGATTTTTGTAATGGCTTTTTATCTGGTTTTGCATCTGAACTCTTCACATGTGTTTTTTGTTGTGTGTTCCCAGTGATGAAGAGGTTCCTCTGTTGAGAGACTGGGGCCGAGTGGCGGCTCGCTACATCAGCGACCAGTGGAGCTGCCGAGGGCTCCTGCAGCGTGCAGTGGGCCCGGGGCCTAGTGTGAAGGCGGAGGGCGATAAGGAGGTCCAGGGGTCCCGCGTGGCCCTAGAAGCCGCGGTGGAGGCCCTCTCCCTGTTGCCTAGCGACCTGGTGCTCCCCGTTCTGGACTACATGGCCCTTCTGCTGCCTCATGTTGGTGCACATAACAACAGCAATAGCTAGAAATGCACTCAGAGAGTGCAGACCTCCGCTGAGGAAGCTATTTGATAGAACATTTGACTATGTTACAAAATATTTTTCCCCCCCAAGTCTTTCTGACTGACCATTTGTGAAATAGCTGTTTATAATTTTAAATTACTATATTAATAGAGAAAGTAGAAAAGTGCTCGGAGAGTGCACCTCTGCCTTCTGGTGGCCAGAAACACCTGCACCGTAAACAAAACAAACCAAACCAACAAACATACACACCAACAAACTCCGACAATCACATAACCTTGGTAATGTTGTGAATGTGAATGACAGAAGTGCAGTACTCTTGTCTCTCCACCAGATGGTGCTGCAGGAGGAGGGTGTGTGTGTGGAGGCGGTGCGTTTGAGCTGGAGAGTGGTGCAGGCTCTGAGTGGTAATGCCCATGACTTCTGGCCCGCGCTGCATGCCTTCATACGCCTGGCCTTCCACCGAGACATACTGGAGCTCGGCAAAGACCAGGCGCCTGCACTCACCAGTGCTATACAACAGGTAAGAGTCACCACACACACACACACACACACACACACACACACACACACACACACACACACACACACACACACACACACACACACACACACACACACACACACAGAGAGACACCTTCATATGCTTGATCTTCCACAGAGCTGTCCTGCAGCTCAGCACACAGCAGGCACCTGCATTCACCAGCACTATACACAGGAGCGGATTAAGAAATGATGGCCCCCTGGGTCAAACATTGTCTTGAAGGCCAGTTTGGGTTGTGGCTGCGAGGCCAAGTTGGCCTGGCCCCTTGGGCCCTCTGGCCCTCTGGGCCCCCGGACCTGGCTTGGCCTAGGGACTATACCAGTTCATTGTACACTATATTGGCTGGCACATGAAGCACCTTGGAAAGATTATTATTGCGAAGGTGGTTTTGAAGGCCAGTGTGGGTCGTGGCCGCGAGGCCAAGTTGGCCTGGCCCCCTGGGGCCTCTGTCTCCCTGGGCCTGGGCCCGGTAGGCCTGTGCATTAATCCACCCCTGACTATACAACAGGTGAACACACACACACACACACACACACACACACACACACACACACACACACACACACACACACACACACACACACACACACACACACACACACACACACACACACACACAGCAGGGAAGGACCCCATAGACATCTGAATTATTCAACAATTTCGGTGCATGTGTCAGCACAAGTGCTTTCTGATTGGTGTGTGTGTGTGTGTGTGTTTGTACGTATGTGTCCTTCACTAGATTGTGTGTGAGCTGATGGAGCTGTCTGAGGTACGTTCCGGCGTGTTCAATGTGCTGATTGGCCACTGCTGCCAAACCTGGATGCCCTCTGACCTTGGAAGTGATCGTGGAGACGCCATAAGAGGAAGTGATAGTGGCCAGGGTGGTGGTGGTGATGATGATGATGATGATGAGCGTTTCTCCAGCGCTGTCTCCCACTTGGACATCCTGACCAGGGCGTGTTTGCATGGACCGGTGTTCCGCAGAGACCAGAGGTGATTGGAGGTCTTATCTCTCCTCTCCCTCTCATCTCCCTTTTTCCCTCGTCGTCTTCAAGCTATGCTATTTCCAAGTATAGAATATGATAGACAGGGTGAGGGGACATTACCATTTTAAGGCCTGCATCTGTCTTTAAACCAAATTAGCTGTGTCCAAACTTGGTCATAAGTTTTGTGTGCAATTGCTGTGCTTGAGAAGTGGGCATGGCATCCTCTTTTCCAAAACAGTTAGAGGTGAGTTGCTAAAACTTTGTATTCTTTCAGTGGGCATTTACAGGTCTGTCTGTCTGTGCAATATCACTCAAAAATCGAAGAGGGTCACCTGGGGAGGGCTTGTGAATTGACATGCAATGGCCCAATGGTGCTTTAAAGGTACACTGTGCAGGAAATGGTCAAAAAAGGTACTGCAACTATGCTGCTCATTGAAACTGGGCTGCCTATTGCCAAATTTGATCTTTACATGAAAGTTTACTAAGTAATAAACACATATTTTCTAGTATGGTCCAAGTAGTCATTTTTGCAGCTAAAAATTGCTATTTTTGGAAATGCAAAATGGCGGACCATGGAGAAGATCGAAGGTTATGTATATAACCACGGTTCTATGAGTTCCGGATGACCGCCAGAGGCGGTGCTTACAGCACATGGATATCCATGCACGTCAGTGCAGGTCGAGTACTTAGTAACAACAAATTCACTTGTGACCTGGGTGACGTCACCCGGTGACCCCGGGATCGGGGTCAAAAGAGCAACGCACCCAGGAAATGTCCTCTTGGCAAAATTTCTCGTGTACACTCCGAGTGACAGCCAAGCTCTGGCGGTCATCCGGAACTCATAGAACCGTGGTTATATACATAACCTTCGTTCTATATCGTTCCTCCTGACCGCCAGAGGCGGTGCTTACAGCACATGGATGACCAATACCAACAAAGTCATGAGGAGTGCCTAACCGTCGTCAGTGCTACTGAGACGGACTTGAAGCCACCGCAGTCGCCACAGGATAATGAGGGACGACATCAAGACAATAAAACCTGGTGAAGGCGTAGCCGGATGCCCAGGAGGCCGCGCCGCATACGCCTCCACACGTACCATAGGCCACATGCGAGCCAGTGCAACCTGGTCTAAAGGGCCCACGGGCTGCCAAAGTGAGAACCACAGGGGCAGCGCCAACCTGGCGGGGAAGCAAAAGGTTCATCCGCACCACCCTGTAGCCGTACCAGACGGCCCGGTACCACCTCCGGGTCCAGCCGCCATGGATGAGGCGGAACACAGGAAAAGAAGGTCAGCAACAGAGTCCTGTACGATGTTCGCAAGTGTACACCATGACCGAGGCGAGTGTCACCACCACGGACAAAGGCAGAGTAAGCAGCTGGAGACAATGCAGAACAGTCTGCGGCATTGGGACATGGCGTAGTCAAGACCATGTACCCATACCTCAAGAGGCCACAGCAAGCGGAGGCCGAGGGAAACGATGCAGGATGCCGGGGTCGGCACACACACACACCAACACCTGGAAGGAGTATAGCGTCAGGAAGGAGCGCGTCCAATGCCGGCACGTAGGATGCCAGCAGCAGGAGACCTCGAGACGGCGGTCCAGGAGGCCGCAAGTCGAGAACGGGGCAAAGCCCGCGCCATGACGGGAACGGCAACTGAAGTGGAATAAAACCACATGTAAGGAACCGCAGCGCCCAGAAGGCTACACCACAGTGCAGCAAGTGGACGGACCAAAAGGGCGTCCAGAGATCGCTGGCAGCAAGCAGAGGGCCTCCCAGCATGGCTCAGACAGGGGTGCTGCGCAAGCCACAGCAATCACCGTGCCATGGTCCGGTTCGGCAAAACCTTGCCCAGTACTCCGGACACATAGGCCTGCAACCAAGAGTCAAAGAGGCAGGCCCGGGCAGGCGGGTCGGTCACAACGGCCCAGGGCGGCCGAGAGACGGCCAACAAGACATGGGGCACCGAGCACCCATGCGTGCCTCACGCAATGTTGCATCACAACTCCCGCAGATGAACACATCCGCGACGTGACATTGCGGCCAGGCCACAATGGCCCAGGGTGGCCGAGAGACGGCCAACAAGACATGGGGCACCGAGCACCCTGGCGTGCCGCACGCAATGTTGCATCACAACTCCCGCAGACGAACACATCCGCGCCGTGACAGTGCGGCCGGGGCAGTGTGCCTCCAGGCTCAAGACCTTGCACGCAATGTTGCATCACAACTCCCGCAGACGAACACATCTGCGACGTGACATTGCAGCCGGGGCAGCGTGCCCCCAGGCTCAACACCTGAACTGGTGAGGCAAGTAGAGCGTCCAGAACCGGGCCAATACCCGGGAAGGAGTCAAGGCCATAGGTGGAGGCCTCCAGTATGCCGGCCAAAGTCTGATCGCCAAACCTGTGCGCAAAGCGCATACGGTCAGCCACATACGTATACGGTCAGCCACAACACACACAGAGCCCTGTAGGGGGGCGTCGGTACAGAGGGAGAGGGCCGTCCGCCCGACGAAGACAGTCAGGCTCTCCGAAGCCCTGGCAGAGAGTATGCAATCCCCTGGGTAGACACACCAGGAGAGAGGGCAGGGTGGCACGTGCTGCCAAGCAGCAGGTGCAGCCACTGCAATAGAAATGTGCAACAGGCCAGGTGGGAATGGCAACAAGCCAGGCCCAGAGAAGGCACGAGACGACACAGGGCGCACTCGCCCGCGATAAGCGAACCATCATGCCCCTGCAGCCGATAGCAAAACATGGGGCCTAACCATCCATACACCGTAGTAGCAGCCGTAGGGGCGCAGTCACCCACCGGCGCTTGGAAACAGCGAGGAGAGATCACCCACGAGGCGAGCTTAGCGAGACGACGAGGAGCAGACGTCAGAAAAAAGCAAAACATGCAGCAGGGCCGCCCACGTACAGCAACAGAAGCTGTAGTGGCACCATCATCACCCCTGGGGAAAGCGAGCCCATGAAACAGGGAAACATGTAAGGCAACAGAATATGGAGCGGGACCACTCCCACATACATGCCGTAGCCGCAGTGGTGTAGGCACCAAGGGCACCCCCCAGCGAGGCCATGGCGAAGTCACCAAGGGCCTACGGAGGACAACAAGCAGCAGGCTGAAGACAAAGAAAGCAGACAACTGCTTCGGGGCAGGAACGCTCACAAACAGTGGCATCAGCCACAGTGGACCTCCAGAGGGCCAAGGGGCGAAACGGCCAAAGGCCCTGCAAGGTCCGAAGGACGATGCGCCAGCCATAGGGCAGTGGGCAAAAGCGGACAATAGGAGGCAGAGCGGAATCACTCGCATACAGCAGCCGCAGCCGAAGTGGCGAGGGCACCAACGGCAACCACAATCAGCCCACGGTGAAGCCGCACACGGCCAAACGGGCCCCAGAGGATGACGCATAACAGTCCAATGATAATGCAGACGAGCAGAAAACAGGGCATGGAGCGGAACCACTCTCACACAGCAGCAGCAGCCGTAGAGGCGTAGACACCAACGGCACACTCAAGGAGCCGACAGGCGGGACCGCCCACGGCCAACATGGTAAAGAGTAGCGAGCTACACAGCATGATCTGGAGCGAAGTCACTCCAACAGCGGCAGCAGCCATGACGGCGCGGGTGCCCTGGTGTGCTCAAGAAGCCAACGGGCGAAACCGGCCACTGCCAACCAAAGCCTGGATAACGACTCGTATCAGTCGCAAGGCGATGAATAAAAGGAAGCCAGGCCACAGGACAGGGAGCAGGACCACTCACTGCAATGCAATCATGCAAACCATGCACATTCGATACCATCACAAAGGTACCAAGGCCCACACATCAGCCTGCAGCAGCCGTCAAGGCGTAAGCGCCGGTGGCATCATCAAGAGGCCCACAGGCGAAACCACCAGCGGCCAAACACCCAGGAGGACGACACTAAACAGTCGTAGGACAGAGATAACAGTAGCCAGAGCGAGATCACTCATGCACAGGACCACCACAACGTACCGTAGCTGCACAAGTGGCGACGGCATCAAGTAGCCTACAGGCGGAAACGCCCACAGCCAGAATGACACAGAAGGACGGTGGACAATAGCCGTAAGACAACGGAGAGAGGTAGGGAACAGCGGACACTCACGCCGTACAGCCACGCAAGGGCGCAATTAGTGCAAGCATGCAGCGCCACTGTGTAACCCATGCGCACAGAAGAACGGCAGGATGTCTGGACCCCATCAACACACCATAGCAGGCGCAGTAGCGCATGCGTCGACGGTAGTGGAGCAGCCTACAGGGCGGAAAACACCCATGGCCAGAAAACAACTCAGGGAGGCCACGTGCAAAGGTCTGAAGATCCCGGAGGAGTGTTCAGAACAGAAGGCGTGACTGAACCATCCACATAAAACAGAAATAGCCGCAGTGGCGGGAGCACCAGCGGGATTCACAAGTAGTTCTAGCCTCAGGCGAGATCACCCGTGGCCACACAAACCCAAAGGGGCGTTGTGGAGCAGACCTCAGACGATGAACAAAGGTGAACACATCGGACAGGGTGTAATCATGCACACACGGTAGAAGCAGCCCTCGTGGCGGAAACGCCATCGGCATGCACAAGTAGTCCCAGCCCCAGGCGAGATCACCCATGGCCAAACAAAACAGTCACCAGACTGGGAACAGAGGTAACGCAGCAGCGCTGTACCAGGTATATCCTGAAACAGGGCACGCCGCCGGTGGGCACTGCCCTCCGAGCAGGAGGCTAGAGGAGGGGAGGTAGAACGTCCAACACTCCAAACAGCCAACACCACGTCCACCCTGCGGCGCGCGTCAGGCGGAGGGCCCACACATGGCCCAGCAACATGCAGGCCGCACAGGCCAAGCAGGTTAAACCCCGCCACAGGCGTTCCCAGGAAGGAGGGGCACTCGTGAGGGTCGACATCCGTCCCCAGGACCACCCAGCAGTCGGCGCAGCAGTGGGAAAAAACCCAACATGGAAGTCGGTAGGCAGCCGAGGACACTGGGCTGACAAGCAAACAATGCAACATACACACTAGGGCGAGGGCACCCCAACGGAAGTCAATAAGTAAGCCAGCAGGGAGGCGAGGACACCAGGCAGGCGAGCAAACACTGAGAAAAAAACACATAGAAGGGGCGAGAGCACCCCAACGGCAGGCAAAACACATGCGTACAAAAGCATACAATGCAAAATATACACCAGGGGTGAGGGCATCCCAATGGTGGTCAGTAAGGAAGTCAGCAGGTAGGCGAGGACACCGCACTGACAAGTAAGCACTGAAAATACACAACCCAGGGGGCGAGGGCACCCCAATGGCAGCCAAAACACATGCGTGTAAGCACACAACGCAAAATATACACCAGGGGCGAGGGCATCCCGATGGCGGACAGTAAGGAAGTCAGCAGGTAGGCGAGGACACCGCGCTGACAAGTAAGCACTGCAAATGTAATGTAATGAAATGCAATGTAATGTAATGTAAGCACTGCAAAGACACAACCCAGGGGGCGAGGGCACCCCAATGGCGGTCAATAATGAAGTCAGCAGTGAGGTGAAGACACCAAGCTGACAAGCAAGCAATGACACAAACTGCACATTGCAGTTGGCACTGGGCAGGCGCTGTCCAACCAAAGCGACTCACAGTAGGGAACATAACCACAGCCAACATCACTAGCCCGCAAGAATTGCACAGCAATACAAGTGCATGGCAAATACACATCACAGGGGCGGAGGCACCCCAACGAGGAGACAAGCAAACAAACGACCAGGCGACAACTGAGTGATTACACAGGCAGTCGGCAGAATACAATAATACCATAATACTACACATGGTAACAGAATAATAGAACGGTGCGTGGCCCAGTAGGGAGAACACTAGCGTCAAGTGCAGACTAACCATGTAAACGATGGAGCTGGCAAGTAGCGGTGCGAGGGCCCTTTGGCGAGAACACCGGGGCAATGCAAATTGTAGATGAACCACCGCCACGCAGACAAGGAAGCCGTAATGTCAAACGAGCACGTAAGTAACGGCAAAACTAGAACTTAACAGAACGCGCCAACGCAAGCCAGCCCGTGGACAGGCACAGGCTGAAGGCGCAAGTACACTAGCGTATTACCAATAAGTTAGCAACGTTGCAACAGTTTAAATAGTTGAGAAAGGATCGAACTATAAACTGAGGAGTCGTCGTGCGCCATAACCGCTTATCAAACAAAACCAGCGGGGGAACACTGGAAACAAAGCGAGAATCAATGAAATCTGAATTAAGCAAACGATAGCGGCGCACCAACACCACGCAAACGCCATGGTCTAACAAGCAGTTCAGTCAGCCAACAGAGAGGCGACGTTAACCACAACCGCTTACCAAACAAAACAGCGGCGGGAAACACCGCTGGAAAGTTGGAACCAAGCGGCGACAGAAATAAGATATTAACAACACGGCTTACCTCCAAATGAAATGCCGGTGGAAGCCATCAGCGGCGTGAACACCGCGTCGGGGCGAGGGATACAACAGGTAGCTTAGCCCAACCGAGCGAGGACACTCGGCAATGAGGCAACGCATTACCTCTACGCAAACATGGGATATCTGAGGAAAACGAAGGGGACCAAAGCGCAGTTTCTTGGGGGATGTAAAAACACAGCCCCAATCCCGAGGGTAACGAAACCGACAGGCGCTAGTCCAAAATCCAGTAATGTTACATTTCACAGCACTCGCGACCTGCGATGATACGCGAGAAATGAAAAGAGGACATTTCCTGGGTGCGTTGCTCTTTTGACCCCGATCCCGGGGTCACCGGGTGACGTCACCCAGGTCACAAGTGAATTTGTTGTTACTAAGTACTCGACCTGCACTGACGTGCATGGATATCCATGTGCTGTAAGCACCGCCTCTGGCGGTCAGGAGGAACGATATAGAACCCCCTTTTCATGGATTAAAAGTGCAATTTTTCCAGTCATAATGAAAACTTAGAATTTGATGGTGGCGGTAAGTATTCATGAAAAAGGTAACATTAGTGAATGGGCAGCATGAATTCTGAAAATAATCAACAAAAAATCTCACACAGTGTCCCTTTAAGGTTACTGTATGTCATAGCCAAAGAGCACCTTATAGGTACCATCTGTTTGCCAACAGAACGCTGCAGCCCTCCTGTCCTCTTTTCTCTGGCTGTAGATAGTTCTATATCGTTCCTCCTGACCGCCAGAGGCGGTGCTTACAGCACATGGATATCCATGCACGTCAGTGCAGGTCGAGTACTTAGTAACAACAAATTCACTTGTGACCTGGGTGACGTCACCCGGTGACCCCGGGGTCGGGGTCAAAAGAGCAACGCACCCAGGAAATGTCCTCTTTTCATTTCTCGCGTATCATCGCAGGTCGCGAGTGCTGTGAAATGTAACATTACTGGATTTTGGACTAGCGCCTGTCGGTTTCATTACCCTCGGGATTGGGGCTGTGTTTTTACATCCCCCAAGAAACTGCGCTTTGGTCCCCTTCGTTTTCCTCAGATATCCCATGTTTGCGTAGAGGTAATGCGTTGCCTCATTGCCGAGTGTCCTCGCTCGGTTGAGCTAAGCTACCTGTTGTATCCCTCGCCCCGACGCGGTGTTCACGCCGCTGATGGCTTCCACCGGCATTTCATTTTGAGGTAAGCCGTGTTGTTAATATCTTATTTCTGTCGCCGCTTGGTTCCAACTTTCCAGCGGTGTTTCCCGCCGCTGTTTTGTTTGGTGAGCGGTTGTGGTTAACGTCGCCTCTCTGTTGGCTGGCTGAACTGCTTGTTAGACCATGGCGTTTGCGTGGTGTTGGTGCGCCGCTATCGTTTGCTTAATTCAGATTTCATTGATTCTCGCTTTGTTTCCAGTGTTCCCCCGCTGGTTTTGTTTGATAAGCGGTTATGGCGCACGACTCCTCCTCAGTTTATAGTTCGATCCTTGCTCAACTATTTGAACTGTTGCAACGTTGCTAACTTATTGGTTATACGCTAGTGTACTTGCGCCTCCAGCCTGTGCCTGTCCACGGGCTGGCTTGCGTTGGCGCATTCTGTTACGTTCTAGTATTGCCGTTACTTACGTGCTCGTTTGACATTACGGCTTCCTTGTCTGCGTGGCGGTGGTTCATCTACAATTTGCATTGCCCCGGTGTTCTCGCCTAAGGGCCCTCGCACCGCTACATGCCAGCTCCATTGTTTACATGGTTAGTGTGCACTTGACGCTAGTGTTCTCCCTACTGGGCCACGCACCGTTCTATTATTCTGTTACCATGTTTAGTATTATGGTATTATTGTATTCTGCCAACTGCCTGTGTAATCACTCAGTTGTCACCTGGTCGTTTGTTTGCTTGTCTCCTCGTTGGGGTGCCTCCGCCCCTGTGATGTGTATTTGCCATGCACTTGTATTGCTGTGCATTTCTTGCAGCCTAGTGATGTTGGCTGTGGTTATGTTCCTTACTGTGAGTCGCTTTGGTTGGACAGCGCCTGCCCAGTGCCAACTGCAATGTGCAGTTTGTGTCATTGCTTGCTTGTCAGATTGGTGTCCTCGCCTGTCTGCTGGCGCCTTGTTGGCTACACTCGGGGTGCTCTCGCCCCGGTGTTGTGTATTTGCAGTGTTCTCTCGGCGCAGTGTCTTCACCTCACTGCTGACTTCATTATTGACCGCCATTGGGGTGCTCTCGCCCCCTGGGTTGTGTATTTGCAGTGCTTACATTACATTTGCAGTGCTTACTTGTCAGCGCGGTGTCCTCGCCTACCTGCTGACTTCCTTACTGTCCGCCATTGGGATGCCCTCGCCCCTGGTGTATATTTTGCATTGTGTGCTTACACGCCTGTGTTTTGGCTGCCATTGGGGTGCCCTCGCCCCCTGGGTTGTGTATTGTCAGTGCTTACTTGTCAGTGCGGTGTCCTCGCCTACCTGCTGACTTCCTTACTGACCACCATTGGGATGCCCTCACCCCTGGTGTATATTTTGCATTGAATGCTTGTGTACGCATGTGTTGGGGTGCTCTCGCCCCTTCTATGTGTTTTTTCTCAGTGTTTGCTCGCCTGCCTGGTGTCCTCGCCTCCCTGCTGGCTTCCTTATTGACTTCCGTTGGGGTGCCCTCGCCCTAGTGTGTATGTTGCATTGTTTGCTTGTCAGCCCAGTGTCCTCGGCTGCC
This sequence comes from Engraulis encrasicolus, assembly GCF_034702125.1. NCBI lineage: Eukaryota > Metazoa > Chordata > Actinopteri > Clupeiformes > Engraulidae > Engraulis > Engraulis encrasicolus. The sequence continues at coordinate 13,978,859 of NC_085880.1, read as the reverse complement.
TACCGACTTCCATGTTGGGTCTTTTCCCACTGCTGCGCCGACTGCTGGGTGGATGTCGACCCTCACGGGTGCCCCTCCTTCCTGGGAACGCCTGTGGCGGGGTTTAACCTGCTTGGCCTGTGCGGCCTGCATGTTGCTGGGCCGTGTGTGGGCCCTCCGCCTGACGCGCGCCGCAGGGTGGACGTGGTGTTGGCTGTTTGGAGTGTTGGACGTTCTACCTCCCCTCCTCTAGCCTCCTGCTCGGAGGGCACAGGGTGGCAGTGTTCTCGCTTGCACACCGCATGCCGCCGACGTAGCCGGTTTCTGTTGCCGCCATGCCGGTTGCCTACCGCCGATACCGGCGGCATGCCCTGTTTCAGGATGTACCTGGTACAGCGCTGCTGCGTTACCTCTGTTCCCAGTCTGGTGACTGTTTTGTTTGGCCATGGGTGATCTCGCCTGGGGCTGGGACTACTTGTGCATGCCGATGGCGTTTCCGCCACGAGGGCTGCTTCTACCGTGTGTGCATGATTACACCCTGTCCGATGTGTTCAACTTTGTTCATCGTCTGAGGTCTGCTCCACGACACCCCTTTGGGTTTGTGTGGCCAATGGGTGATCTCGCCCGAGGCTAGAACTACTTGTGAATCCCGCTGGTGCTCCCACCACTGCGGCTATTTCTGTTTTATGTGGATGGTTCAGTCACGCCTTCTGTTCTGAACACTCCTCCGGGATCTTCAGACCTTTGCACGTGGCCTCCCTAAGTTGTTTTCTGGCCATGGGTGTTTTCCGCCCTGTAGGCTGCTCCGCTACCGTCGACGCATGCGCTACTGCGCCTGCTATGGTGTGTTGATGGGGTCCAGACATCCTGCCGTTCTTCTGTGCGCATGGGTTACACAGTGGCACTACATGCTTGCACAATTTGCGCCCTTGCGTGGCTGTACGGCGTGAGTGTTCCCGCTCGTCCGCTGTTCCCTACCTCTCTCCGTTGTCTTACGGCTGTTGTCCGCCGTCCTTCTGTGTCATTCTGGCTGTGGGCGTTTCCGCCTGTAGGCTACTTGATGCCGTCGCCACTTGTGCAGCTACGGTACGTTGTGGTGGTCCTGTGCATGAGTGATCTCGCTCTGGCTTCTTGAGCACACCAGGGCACCCGCGCCGTCATGGCTGCTGCCGCTGTTGGTGTGGCTTCGCTCCAGATCATGCTGTGTAGCTCGCTACTCTTTACCATGTTGGCCGTGGGCGGTCCCGCCTGTCGGCTCCTTGAGTGTGCCGTTGGTGTCTACGCCTCTACGGCTGCTGCTGCTGTGTGAGAGTGGTTCCGCTCCATGCCCTGTTTTCTGCTCGTCTGCATTATCATTGGACTGTTATGCGTCATCCTCTGGGGCCCGTTTGGCCGTGTGCGGCTTCACCGTGGGCTGATTGTGGTTGCCGTTGGTGCCCTCGCCACTTCGGCTGCGGCTGCTGTATGCGAGTGATTCCGCTCTGCCTCCTATTGTCCACTTTTGCCCACTGCCCTATGGCTGGCGCATCGTCCTTCGGACCTTGCAGGGCCTTTGGCCGTTTCGCCCCTTGGCCCTCTGGAGGTCCACTGTGGCTGATGCCACTGTTTGTGAGCGTTCCTGCCCCGAAGCAGTTGTCTGCTTTCTTTGTCCTCAGCCTGCTGCTTGTTGTCCTCCGTAGGCCCTTGGTGACTTCGCCATGGCCTCGCTGGGGGGTGCCCTTGGTGCCTACACCACTGCGGCTACGGCATGTATGTGGGAGTGGTCCCGCTCCATATTCTGTTGCCTTACATGTTTCCCTGTTTCATGGGATCGCTTTCCCCAGGGGTGATGAGGGTGCCACTACAGCTTCTGTTGCTGACGACTGTTCCTCGTCGTCTCGCTAAGCTCGCCTCGTGGGTGATCTCTCCTCGCTGTTTCCAAGCGCCGGTGGGTGACTGCGCCCCTACGGCTGCTACTACGGTGTATGGATGGTTAGGCCCCATGTTTTGCTATCGGCTGCAGGGGCATGATGGTTCGCTTATCGCGGGCGAGTGCGCCCTGTGTCGTCTCGTGCCTTCTCTGGGCCTGGCTTGTTGCCATTCCCACCTGGCCTGTTGCACATTTCTATTGCAGTGGCTGCACCTGCTGCTTGGCAGCACGTGCCACCCTGCCCTCTCTCCTGGTGTGTCTACCCAGGGGATTGCATACTCTCTGCCAGGGCTTCGGAGAGACTGACTGTCTTCGTCGGGCGGACGGCCCTCTCCCTCTGTACCGACGCCCCCCTACAGGGCTCTGTGTGTGATGTGGCTGACCGTATACGTATGTGGCTGACCGTATGCGCTTTGCGCACAGGTTTGTCGATCAGACTTTGGCCGGCATACTGGAGGCCTCCACCTATGGCCTTGACTCCTTCCCGGGTATTGGCCCGGTTCTGGACGCTCTACTTGCCTCACCAGTTCAGGTGTTGAGCCTGGGGGCACGCTGCCCCGGCTGCAATGTCACGTCGCAGATGTGTTCGTCTGCGGGAGTTGTGATGCAACATTGCGTGCAAGGTCTTGAGCCTGGAGGCACACTGCCCCGGCCGCACTGTCACGGCGCGGATGTGTTCGTCTGCGGGAGTTGTGATGCAACATTGCGTGCGGCACGCCAGGGAGCTCGGTGCCCCATGTCTTGTTGGCCGTCTCTCGGCCACCCTGGGCCGTTGTGGCCGGCCCGCCTGCCCGGGCCTGCCTCTCTGACTCTTGGTTGCAGGCCTATGTGTCCGGGGTACTGGGCAAGGTTTTGCCCAACCGGACCATGGCACGGTGATTGCTGTGGCTTGCGCAGCACCCCTGTCTGAGCCATACTGGGGGGCCCTCTGCTTGCTGCCAGCGATCCCTGGACGCCCCTTTGGTCCGTCCACTTGCTGCGCTGTGGTGTAGCCTTCTGGGCGCTGCGGTTCCTTACATGTGGTTTTATTCCACTCATGTTGCCGTTCCCGTCATGACGTGGGCTTTGCCCCGTTCTCGACTTGCGGCCTCCTGGACCGCCGTCTCAGGGTCTCCTGCTGCTGGCATCCTACGTGCTTGCCGGCATTGGACGCGCTCCTTCGTGACGCTGTACTCCTTCCAGGTGTTGGTGTGTGTGTGTGCCGACCCCGGCATCCTGCATCGTTTCCCTCGGCCTCCGCTTGCTGTGGCCTCTTGAGGTATGGGTACGTGGTCTTGCCTACGCCATGTCCCAATGCCGCAGACTGTTCTGCATTGTCTCCGGCTGCTTGCTCTGCCTTTGTCCGTGGTGGTGACACTCGCCTCGGTCATGGTGACCTTCTTTTCCTGTGTTCCGCCTCATCCATGGCGGCTGGACCCGGAGGTGGTACCGGGCCGTCTGGTACGGCTACAGGGTGGTGCGGATGAACCTTTTGCTTCCCCGCCAGGTTGGCGCTGCCCCTGTGGTTCTCACTTTGGCAGCCCGTGGGCCCTTTAGACCAGGTTGCACTGGCTCGCATGTGGCCTATGGTACGTGTGGAGGCGTATGCGGCGCGGCCTCCTGGGCGTCCGGCTGCGCCTTCACCAGGTTTTGTTGTCTTGATGTCGTCCCACATTATCCTGTGGCGACTGCGGTGGCTTCAGGTCCGTCTCAGTAGCACTGACGACGGTTGGGCACTCCTCATGACTTTGTTGGTATTGGTCATCCATGTGCTGTAAGCACCGCCTCTGGCGGTCAGGAGGAACGATATAGAACGATGGTTATGTATATAACCACGGTTCTATGAGTTCCGGATGACCGCCAGAGCTTGGCTGTCACTCGGAGTGTACACGAGAAATTTTGCCAAGAGGACATTTCCTGGGTGCGTTGCTCTTTTGACCCCGACCCCGGGGTCACCGGGTGACGTCACCCAGGTCACAAGTGAATTTGTTGTTACTAAGTACTCGACCTGCACTGACGTGCATGGATATCCATGTGCTGTAAGCACCGCCTCTGGCGGTCATCCGGAACTCATAGAACCGTGGTTATATACATAACCATCGTTTTGTGATGACTGTGAAACCTCTCCTGTGTTCTCTTCTCCTCTCCTCCACAGGCTGATACAGGAGGTGCAGATGTACGTGGAGCAACTTGGGGAACAGTGTGCTGCTAATGTAGCCGTCACCAGGTGAGGCTCTCCAGGTAGCTAGTAGGGTATCACCAGGTGAGGCTCTCCAGGTACAGTAGCTAGTAGGGTATCACCAGGTGAGGCTCTCCAGATAGCTAACAAAACCATCACCAGGTGAGGCTCTCCACATTTTATGTCAGTTTTGCACATGGTGCAACACCACCTGATGCAAGGTCGGCAGACACGCACGTATCTTGAAATATGGACACAGCCATGAGGGGGCGATCTTCCAAACTTCTATGTTGAGGTCACGGTAGAATCAAACAATGGTTGGAAAATATTAACGAGAGCCCTGTTGGCTGTCTGCCCCCTACATTATACCGCAAGGAGGCTATCATGTCAAGTTCTCTTTTGTAAGTGTGTGCACTCTGGTCGCACACGGTTGAGTGTGTAATCGCAAAGAAAGCATGTCCCGGGCCCAAGTCACTCCCTCCCTGTCCTCTCTTGCTACTTGCCGGGTGACTCTGGCATGTTCTCTCCTCTTTGCTGATTGGTTGTTCCTTCTCTCCTCTCTCTTTGATTGGCCAGTGATAACAGGGACGAGCAGTTCCCACGCGTGTGTGTCCTGGCCTTCCTCAGCCACCTCAAACCGACCAATCAGAAGCACCGACAGCTCATGGAGGAGCTTGCACTGCGCCTCATAGAGAAGGTGTGTGTGTGTGTGTGTGTGTGTGTGTGTGTGTGTGTACGTATGTGCGTGCGTGTGTGTACGCACATATGCATATGTGAAAGCACATATGTGTATATCTCAGAGCAGGTTCACTGTGTGTGTGTGTGTGTGTGTGTGTGTGTGTGTGTGTGTGTGTGTGTGTGTGTGTGTGTGTGTGTGTGCGTGCCTGCCTGGTTACTCTTTAAATGCATGGGGACAGAGGCCAAAATGTATGACCAGTTTTGACGAGCACCTGTCATGAATTATTTCAAAAAGTTTCTAGAAAAGTCCAGGAAATGTCCTGTAAAATGATTTCTTAAACAAGTGGAATCCTACTGTGCATTTCTTCTGTTTTCTAATTAGATGTGTTAATATCTCTATCTGTTTGGTCTTCCCGTCCTTTCCCTGTGTGTGTGTGCATGTGCGCGTGCGCGTGTGCGTGTGCGTGTGTGTGTGTCCCTCCCTCCCTCCACAGGACAGAGCAATAGCCAGATCTAAGACTCGTTACTATAGCAACTCTCTGCAGCACCGCATCAGGAACCGGGTGTGGCAGAGCCTGCTGGTGCTGCTGCCCAAACTACACAGGGTGAGACAGACAGATGCTTCCTGTTTTCATGGGTGGCCCAGGGGACTCTTGCATTGGTGGTGGGGGCCCTCTTGTGACCTTGGCAGGCCATATGGGGGGCCCTGTCAGTGTTTTGACCTGGGGCCCTGTGTGCAGTTGTTCATCCACTGATGTTGTCCCCTCATGTAACCTTTTCTCAACTATCACTATTTGTTTTTTGTGTGTGTGTGTTTGATTGTGCGAGTGCGGGCATGTGTGTGTGTGTGTGTGTGTGTGTGTGTGTGTGTGTGTGTGAGTGTGTGAGTGTGTGTGTGTGAGTGTGTGTGTGTGTGTGTGTGTGTGTGTGTGTGTGTGTGTGTGTGTGTGTGTGTGTGTGTGTGTGTGTGTGTGTGTGTGTGTGTGTGTGTGTCAGGAGTTTGTGGTAGGCACGCTGCTGGCCTATGCGTGTGAGGCGGGTTTCAGCAGTAACCAGGCGTCAGTCAAGTACCTGATAGAGTGGAGTCTACTGCTCATACTACACACACACCCCACACACACGCACACCTTCTGGGACTGCTTCGATGGGGTAAGTACACACACACACACACACACACACACACACACACACACACACACTCACACACACGCTACCCATAATGCTCTTTTTTTGGCTCTGTGCGTGAGTAGGAGCATGAGAAGTGTATCTGTACCTCCCTGTGTGTGTGTGTGTGTGTGTGTGCGTGCGTGCGTGCGTGCGTGCGCCTGTGTCTGTGTCTGTGTCTGTGTGCGTGTGTAGGAGCATGAGAAGACCAAGACGAGTATCTGTACCTTCCTGTCTGTGCTGGTGCACATGGAGACCCTGCTGCCCAGACTGGAGGACAAGGTGAACACACACACACACACACACACACACACACACACACACACACACACACACACACACACACACACACACACACACACACACACACACACACACACACACACACACACACACACACACACACACACACACACACAATACATTTAATAGAGATTTCCTACAGTACCAATATAGATACAGTCCATTTAAATTATGACAATATCAACTTTTCATTCTTTTACTTTTCATTCTTTTAAACTTTCTCTTCTGACTTACCTGCAAGATAACTGTAAATGCATTTGTTTTCCCCAAGTGTCCTTTGACTTGTGATTTATGTACTCTGTATTCGTATATCAAAGCTTCTTAACATGTATGCCAGTGTTACGATAATGATAAAGAGGTGTGCATTATGTTCTCTATCAGTGTGTAGGCTAAACACTGCCATGCTATGAATTTGTTAACCCTAAGGGTGGGGGGTTGGGGTGAGAGTGGGAGTGGGGAGACTCTGAACGAATGTATTGAATGTGCACAAGTGTCATCTTCTGTATTGTATTGGGCTGACATGTTTTGAGGACCCCCTTTGAAAACGAGATATTATATCTCAAGGGGCTATCCCCCTAAGAACAATAAATTCAAATTCAATATATCTCCCCTCTAGCTCTGTCAGTGGCGTCGCGCTCTGGAGGTGTCTCTGCAGTGGTGTTTCAGCCATAACTTCAGCGTGCGGCTGTACGCCCTGTTGGCCCTGAAGAGGGTGTGGGGGCTGGAGGGCCTGAGGGAGGAGGCCCGGAGGAGAGGCCCGGGCCAGGAGGAGGAGGGGGCCACCGACCCTCTGGGGGGGCTGGCTACTGTCATCCAGGCCTGTCTGGCTCAGGCCGAGACCGCACAGAACACCGGGTGAGAGAGAGTGTTCGAATGTGTGTGTGTGTGTGTGTGTGTGTGTGTGTGTGTGTGGTCTGTGTGTGTGCGTGCATACGTGTCTATCTGCCTGCCTGCCTGCGTGTGTGCATGTGTGTACAGTAAGAAGTTCTCATACCACGGGCTCAGATTGCTTGGGCTGGGAAGAGTGTCATAAGTGGACCTAATGAGGAAGCTAAGCCATGCTTGAGGCATCTTCCACGTCGGACCATGTGAAGGTCCACTCCTTCTCAGGTAGTCCATTGCCCTTGCTGCAGCTGGCTGAGCGCTATTCTGATCTTCTGAGTGTGTGAGGGGTGGTCCGGGGGGGTACAGACGCACTGGCGGGGTTGGCCACTATCGTCTAAGCTTGCCTTGCCCAGGTCGAGGCTGCACATAACACTAGATGTGTGTGTGTGTGTGTGTGTGTGTGTGTGTGTGTGTGTGTGTGTGTGTGTGTGTGTGTGTGTGTGTGTGTGTGTGTGTGTGTGTGTGTGTGTGTGTGTATGTGCATGCGTGCACCATATGAAGTTCTGTGTGTGCATGTGCGTACATGTGAAACAACTGTTGTCTCTCTCCCCCTGTAGCAATGCTCTGAGGAACTGGTCCAGGATACAGGAGCATTTCTTCTTCAGTGTCTTCCACCCGATCAAGGACTACAGTCTAGAGGTAAAGACCAGGGGCGGATCATGATACCAAGGGCCTTGGTCCCTGGGCCAGACTACAAGAAAGCCCCCCCCTCCATGGCCAATTTACAAAAAGCTTCAGGGATTTTAGGTCAGATATTAGACACCATAGGTGTATGTTGTTGGGGGTTCAGGGTCCCCTGAGAAAATCTGAAAATACATTTGGTAAAAGTGGGATTTTAACGCGGTATGAGGAAAAAAATATAGAGGATTCAGGGCCCCCTTGATTCTTGGGGCCCCTGGGCCTGGGGCCGTTAGCCCTGTGCAGTAGTCTGTTTTGGGCTTCACACTTCACAGTTGTTTTGGGCTTCACACTTCACATTTGTTTTGGGCTTCACACTTGACACACGTCTGTGTCACATAGTCAAATCCCTCATGAAAACAACTAATGATTTTTTTTTGCGTGTGTTTTGTGTGTGTGTTTTGCAGACTATCTTCTACTCCTTCCCGCGTCTGTCTGACCTGGCGGATGATGAGTGGATCCCAGTGTGGAAGTTTTCCAAGATGGCCGCCCTCCCAATGGACTCCTCTCCTCCTCTCAGCAACCCCACGCCTCAACTCAGCCGCATGCAGCCCGGCGACTGGGTGCAGCAGGACAGAGGTGTGTGTGTGTGTGTGTGTGTGTGTGTGTGTGTGTGTGTGTGTGTGTGTGTGTGTGTGTGTGTGTGTGTGTGTGTGTGTGTGTGTGTGGAAGATGGAAGGGTCAGGAAGATGAGGAACAACAAGGCTCCAGGGCCTGATTGTGTGTGTATGTGTGCGCCCGTGCGTGTGTGTAGGTGAGCAAGATGAGGATGAGCACTGGCTGAGATCCAGAAGTAGGTGATACCGTGGTGTCTGATTAGTGTGTGTGTGTGTGTGTGTGTGTGTGTGTTTATGTTTGTATGTATGTGTGTTTATGTTTGTATGTATGTGTGTTTGTACTGTAGGTGAGCAGGAGCAGGAGGAGCGCTGGTCTGAGGTCCAGAAGAAGGTGACCGCCTGGCGTCTGAGCTTCCTGGAGGAGGAGCCGCACATGGCTGCCCAGCAGAGGGCGCTGCGACTGGGGAAACACACGGCCAGCGCACTGCTAGTGGTGGCATCACTCATAGACAAACCCACCAACCTCGGAGGTAGGAGAGAATTTGTGTCTGGCTAAATTACTTAAGACTGTGTATGTGTGTGCGTGCGTATGTGCGTGCGTGCGCTCGCATGCGTGCATGTAGTAAACATACCAGCGCACTGCACAAACTCACCAACCTCGGAGGTAGGACAGAGAGTGTGTGTGTCTGTCTGTCTGTCTGTCTGTCTGTCTGTGTGTGTTTGGCTGTGGCTAATTTGCTTAAATGTGTATGCATGGGGGCACCGTGGCTCGGAATCTGGGGACCCTTCCTGAGGTCATTCCCCAATCCTTCCCCATCTCTTTTCCCCAATACTCTTCTGTCACACTGTCCTATCAATGAAGGTATATCGTGTGTGTGTGTGTGTGTGTGTGTGTGTGTGTGTGTGTGTGTGTGTGTGTGTGTGTGTGTGTGTGTGTGTGTGTGTGTGTGTGTGTGTGTGTGTGTGTGTCTACAAGTCTGACAAGTCTGATGTTAATGTTGTTAGTGAAGTGTGTGTGTGTGTGTGTGTGTGTGTGTCCGTCCATCTGTCCGGTGTTCTTTGGTGAGTGAAGGCTGTCTGGCTGCTTTGGTTGCCATGCTGGTATGGTGTGTGTGTGCGTGTGTGCGTGTGTGTGTGTGTTTTGCCGTGATGAAGGTTGACTGGGACGTATGTGGTTTATTCATGCAGTCTATGGGTTTGTTTAACCCCGAGTCCATTAGGAGAGCCAATATTGACTCCCTGTGCAAGTGTCCCCAATATGAATAGAAACAGCCCAATGAGCTATTGTGTCTAGCGGCGCTGCTCAAGGGCTACAGATGGACCTCTCACACCACCACGACCACACACACAGACACACACACACACACACACACACACACACACACACACACACACACACACACACACACACACACACACACACACACACACACACACACACACACACACACACACACACACACACACACACAGACTCCTCAGGTGCTTCAGATGGGTCTGGTTATGTACCCCAGTGTGTCCCGGAGCACAGGTCTTCAAAAGGACACACGTATAAATATGCACACACCGGGGTGAGTGTTACAGTTGTGTGTGCCTTTGTATGGATGCGTGTCCCTGACAATGGCACTTTCAGCTGTGTCACCTGCTTCGGCTTATTCGCACGCACACAGACACAGACACACACACACACACACACACACACACACACACACACACACACACACACACACACACACACACACACACACACACACACACACACACACACACACACATACACACGATTTGCACCACAGTGTGTGTCTGCATTCAAATGTGGATGATTGCGTCATTGTTACAGGTCTGTCTATATAGACTGTTTATAAGAACTGGATCTGTGACATCACAGATTGGCTTTCACACAGCTAAAATGAGGTTTCATTTGGAGCACAGGGGCTATGCCATTTCAGCACATTTTATCATGACCATTTATGGGTCTGTGCAATCATTCTACCTAGGGATGCAAATTATCGATTAATTCATTAATCATTAGTTGATAGTGTTATCGATCGACTTTCGATTAATTGATAAGCGGCGTTTTTTCACCTGAATTTCATAGGGCCTTTTAAAATATCAGCTAAATAGTTAAAATACTGAGTTCAAAAAGTATAGGCCTATATTGTCATATTAAATAATATTATGAGAATTAGGCCTACATTATGATCATTAAGCCCATATTGTATTTTAATGTATTATGTTATATTATATTATTCCTCAAGTAATTATGCATTAGGAAAAGATAGCAGACATGTTTTCTATGGCATCTCCACACCACCTTTGGTGGGGCATTGCTTGGTTTCACCCAGGAGTGAACTAGTAGCCCCACGCCCCCTCTATGTCGCCTTGCAGTTGCCTGAGATATGATGACAGACAATGTTGAGTGAAACGTGATCAGACTCACTTGTCTGCATAATAGGTGTGTCAGCCAGCATGATCAACCACAAGCATTTTAATTTTATACGCTTCAAAATAAAGAAATGCTATCTTTTAGGTGGTGTGTTGTAGTCCATAATGTATAGTAATGTCAACAAAGTTCGTTTCTGAACAAAAAAACTATTTCCTGTGTCTGTAAGGAGAGCTAATAAGCTAACAGGCTCCATTGAGAATTAATGGAGCTATGACAACAACACTTACAGCTAACATGGATTCACCTGAAATTGAACAGATGGTGCTCCTCTTCATGCATGGTCATATACTACCATGCCCAGTTCAGCTAATACTAGTTTTGATATCTGACAGGGTGTTAGTGTTTGTGATTTCGCTAGTTAGCACGCTAAGCTAACATAGCAAGCTTAACCCTACAGTGAAATGCTGCTTGCAGTGACATTTGCCTGTCTTGAAAGATCGTTTTTCTCATAATTCAAACAGTAACAACTTACACAATTGGACTTGGCATAATCACAGATTCAAGTACACATCTCCAAAAGACCCACAAGAACTCTAGAAGTTGCAATGACGATTTAATAGATAAAATCTGCGCACCATGGATTTGAATAGGACTAGAACTAGAACTACTCAACAGTCTCTAGCGCCCTCTAGCGATTAATCGCGATTAATACATTTTGATCGAGCAACCTCTTGCTCGACAACTAATCTAAAGTCGATTAATCATTTGCATCCCTAATTCTACCAGATGGCGGAAGATCCTGATGTTGGTGACCTTGGTATTCTGAGGTTTTGGAGGAACAGGTGTCAATCATCTACTTCAGGCATCTTGACGTCTGAAGAAGATCTATATTTGAAACGTTGCTCCCAATAAATTAAGGCCGGCCGCACACCGGCTCCGACAGCACTGCGCCACACTTTTGCTTCCGACAGAATTCGGACCCCCAAACCCAATTTCACATGAACATTGCATTGATAGTCAATGGGCGGCGCCGACAAAATAGAACTCGTCTCTAATTGCTATCCGACATCGGTGAATGTCCGCGGACATCTGCGCCAGTGTGCGTGGTTCTATTGAAAACAATGGAATCGAATTTTAGCTGAGCAGTGCTGAGCACTTTGTCGGAGCCGGTGTGCGGAAGCCCTAAGTCTTTTGCAAGCAGTGTGCACATTCTTCCCCGCTTCTACATATGTTTTTTGAGTTTTTTGGCACCTTCTGATGCTTTCCGCTTGGATGTACATGCTCTCCACTACACTTTACTTCTGTCAATCATGCCAGTCCTCCTAAACAGCCTAAAAATGATGTTTTTTAAGCGAAAAAAAAAGTCATTTTTCCCCTTTAAGCTGAGATAAAGCATTTTTTTTGTTTTACCATTTGGGAGTCAACACATGGACATTAAAAAACGTAATTTTACTGTCTTAATGTGTGTTTGTGTGTATGTGTGTGTGTGTGTGTGTGTGTGTGTTTGTGTGTATGTGTGTGTGTGTGTGCGCGTGCGTGTGTGTGTGTAATATACACAGGCTTGTGCCGTACCTGTGAGATCTTTGGAGCGAGTGGCCTGGTGTTGGACAGTCTTCGCCATGTCAGTGACAAACAGTTCCAGGCTCTCAGCGTCTCCTCAGAACTGTGGCTACCTATAATGGAGGTACACACACACACACACACACACACACACACACACACACACACACACACACACACACACACACACACACACACACACACACACACACACACACACACACACACTGCTCTCTTTAGTGGGGTCAGGTGTATTAACAAGATTACCATTACGGGAGTGACAAAAGCACCCAGAAGTGCATGGTGGTTCTTTAGGGCCAAGATTGCCCCCTGAAAATATATATATGAGATATAGGTAAAACATTAATATCACATCATAGACAGGGCAAGCTTTGTGTGTGCATGCGTTTTCAATATGTTTATGCGATGAAATGGTGAAATGAATGAATCTAAACGGCCTCTCTCTGTGTCTGTATGTGTGCCTGCGTGCATGCTCGTGTGTGTGTGTGTGTGTGTGTGTGTGTGTGCGTGCGCGCCCTTAGGTTCGTCCGGGTGAGCTGTCGAGTTTCCTCCAGCTGAAGAAGGCTGAGGGTTACAGCATAGTTGGGGTGGAACAGACGGCCAACAGCCACAAGCTACAAGACTACACCTTCCCACAGAAGACACTGCTGCTACTCGGGTAATTCATTATAATACATTACAATTGTTATTATTATCAGCAGCAGTAGTACGTAGCGGCCGCAGTAGTGGACCGGAAGCTACAACTCTACACCTACCCACAGAAATCTCTGTTGCTACTCGGGTAATATGTTATTGTTAATCATTGCTATGAATGTAATAATTACTATACACCGACAGCACTACACTACACTACAAAACTATTCTCTTATTTAATTACACACCCACAGCACTATACCTTCCCACAGAGAACACTACTGCTAGTGGGAATTTTCAGGCAATCTAAAGTTGCTCCATATAAGCTATTTATTTTTGGGGATTGCATATGTCATTTCAAACCATAGATGATGTAACTGTAAGCAACTCGCATCAGCAGATAATTATCAGTTGGTCGTATTGAGATTGTCCAGATTAGGCCAGATGATGATGAGTTTATGTAGTGTTGCTATGACGACGGGGAGGGATGCTGTGGTGCTGATGCTCTGGTGCTGATGTTTTGGTTGCTAGACCCAGGCGCGGAGTGGCCGTCGGGAGATCGGGGACTTGTCCCGGTGGGCCGCGGCCGTGAAACGTAATATCGCGGCTGCCCTGCATTCTTATCAGGCCCTGAGGATTCAAGATTGTATTTATATGCACTGAGTTCCCAATACCCACTTCTCTGTGTTATCCCTCAGCTGACTAGCCAGTATTTATACCTTATACCAGACGGCAATACCTCACTGACGGTGTCAAACAGTAAATTGGCCACACCCCTTCTCTACTGATAATTTTCATACACCGTAGATCGCGGAAGTTTACAAGATCTTAGTAACACAGTTTCGTTTTCAGTATTTAAATAACCTGTGATATGTAGATTGGTTACCAAAGGGTGGAAATATTAATAAATTATGATTTATTTTCCGATTTCCACACGACTGTTACAGTTTACAGTCTTTCTAGTCCAGATTCACTTGCTCTGTGGTTATTGAATTGGGTTACGAACAGACTCCACCAAGTGGTAAGGAAGAGAACTGCACCTAACAGAAGCAATGGGTTTTGTTTTGATTTGTTAGAACTACCAGTATATCTCCTTATAGTCGAAATAATATTATTATCATACATATATTTATATGTGGTACATTTAGGATGTAGCCTATGTCTGAAGAAATGGAACAAAATAATTACCACACAAAATTCTGATGTGACCAATGCTGGGTGTGTAGGCTAAGCTGTGGATTAAAGTAGAGTGATTGCAAGAAACAAAGACATTTGCTGCGACAAAGACAGCGTTTTATGGTAGGCCTACACCGTTTGGTTATACATTTTGTTGACTTATGGTTGTGCTTTGAAGTAGCCAGATTTGGCTTATTTGCTGCATGGTGGGTTTATTGCACAATGTAGACAGACTTTTTGTAAGCTATACTATACTATATTTTGTAAGCCTACTCTTCTAAAAATCCCCACACTCAAAACTTTGTGCCCATGCTCATCCTGTCTTCCTTAAACAATATTTCAATTTCAAACTGTCAAAATGACAGTGGAGTGCACATTTGCATGGAACAGTAGCGTGATGTAGCCTAACCTAGTAGGCCTATGAATGCTTTGGACTGTGATGATGGCTCCAGTGGTGTAGTCTACTTTTTGAAGTGGGTATACTGTATACTTGAGCATTTTTTGATGTGTACTGTATATATTTCTGCTATTGTAAATAATGGATCAATCAATTTTAAGTGGGTATACTGTAATCCCTGAAATTTTGAAATGGGTGCGTATACCTGCGTTTTACATAGACTACACCACTGGCTGTGCATTTCATCAAGGTGTAGGCTAAATTCTCCAATTCAGGTTGATATTTTGACAACACTAATGTTCACATGTAGTACGACTGCAGATTTCGTGGCTTTTGTCTTTTTGGTTAGGAAACCATGTTGTTCGCTTTGTTTTTTTTTTTTTTTTTTTTTTTTTTTTTAAAGAGGGCCGCCAAGGGGAAAATTCTCCCGGTGGGATAAGGTGGGCCACTCCGCCCCTGGCTCGACCCCCCCCCCCCACACACACACACACACACTCTCACACACTGCTTATGCATTGCATCTATATACAGACTTTTGCAGCCAGTTATGACAGTAAAACAATCTACCACAAACATAACGTATACCTCTCTGTCTCTGTCTCTGTCTCTCTCTACTCACTCACTCACTCCCTCTCCTGACTCTGTCCCAAGTCACAGTAGGAGCTGACGGTGTGTTTTACTGATATCAGGCTAATTGAGTGGCACTCTCAAGAGGGAACTCCTCAACACACACACACACACACACACACACACACACACACACACACACACACACACACACACACACACACACACACACACACACACACACACACACACACACACACACACACACACACACACAGCTGTCTTCTGCAGTGAGAGAGCCTGTTCTAGCATGCCTCTGTTTTAATTTACCCTCTCCTGGGAGATCTATCTCTCTCTCTCTCTCTCTCTCTCTCTCTCTCTCTCTCTCTCTCTCTCTCTCTCACACACACACACACACACACACACACACACACACACACACACACACACACACACACACACACACACACACACACACACACACACACACACACACATACACACACTGCTGTATACACAATCTTTCACATAAGCGTACCCAAAAGCAAGACATAAGACACCTACCAGTTGAGCTGCATACGTCATTTCTAGGACAAAAAAAAAAACGCTTTTGAATGTTTTGAAAATGACCCCATTTGGTTTAGGGAGGCACCTAACCCCACACGGCTCCAGGGACTGTAACCAATACCCTGTACTGAATATAATAACTGCAAGTCGCTTTGGATAAAAGCGTAATGTTATGTTATATCTAATACATTGTCCGTATACATACAGTTGGAATGAGAGAGATGCTATCCCTGTATACACATACACCCCCAGATAACGTTCTTGTTATTAAGATGATGAAGTATCTACAGTACATGTCATTTTATAGCTACATTGCTGGAATGGGATGGAGGGTGTTATTACTATATCACAGGACTGCCAGGACTATATCACAGGAAGCCATACTTGCATGGCCATCAACCAAAACATTCGCTTTGGGGGTGTGCGGACCACATTGAAATGTACAAGGGGGGAAAGTTTGGGAACCGCTGGTCGAATACATTGTTATTATCTACCCAATAGGAATGAGCGGGAGGGCATCCCAGCCCCGCTGCTGCAGCTGCTGGACGTTTGTGTGGAGATCCCCCAGGAGGGAGTGACGCGCTCCCTCAATGTGCACGTGAGCGCCGCTCTGCTGGTGTGGGAGTACACGCGCCAGCACCTGCACTCCAGCACCACTCAAGCAGTGGCTCAGTGAAAACACCAGAGAACTTACTTCTACTATTGAGACCAGTGCCACACATACAGTGAACAGAGCTTGGCCCCAGAACCATGGAAGTAAGAGCTAATCCCATTGACCTCAGTGTTTTATTTTTACGCAGCAATGGCGGCCTCTGGAGCCTTTGACACACAGCCATTGTCGTAGCCATCACCACATTGACATACTGTAGTTCCGAAATAGTTCCAGGAAGTGTGTCGAACACAGAAAGTGCAGTGAAGGTAAATGTAATTTATTTTACTTTGTCTTTGCTTGTTATGTAGTGGTTCTGTGTTGGTCTCCAGCAGAAAAATGAGAATGATAGAATGATTTCAATGTATGATTGGAATCATGTCACCAACTCACTTCCTGTACCCCAGTTGTCACAACTCTGAATCCCATGGCTATGGCTCGGTCCCGCATGAGCCTGCCCCTGCCCCACCCCCTTGTAGAAACCACCAGTGAATTTGCCGCTACTGAGCTCCAGTGCCAAACATACAGTGAACATAACTCGCCCCAGTGAGCCCTGCCCCATCCCCATCTCCTTCCAGTGTGCCAGTGAAGCTGCCCCACTTGGTTCCAGTGCCTCACTGCCCCTTCTCCTGGCCACACGGGCAACCGGCGAACTTACACTGCAGACAGCCAGCATCACTAACACCAATGAACTTGCCTCAGCCGAACTCCATGACTCTTTCATTTCTCTCTTTGTCCTTTCTATATCCTTCCGTTCTCTCAGTCGCCACCTCCCTTCCTCCCACCCTCCCTCCGTCTCTCCCTCTCTTCTCCCTCTCTCCTCTTTATTCTTCCTCCCTGTCTTATCTCCGTTTCTGTCCTGCACCTGTTCGTCCATATGAAGGAGGGGGCCTAATGATTTGGCCTCTTCAGTCTAAGCGGAACCATCGCGCAATTACATTAGAATATTCCACCGTACATCGACCGGCTCTGACAGAAAACACAGTGTGTGTGTGCGTGCCGTGTGTGCGTGCAGATGTGCGTACGTACGTTCATGTGAGTGTGCATGCGTATGCCTGTGTACGAAGAGCTAGGACAACTGTTGGCTTGGTTGTCGTGGAATGTCATGGACATTGACATGAACTGTGATTTGATTGCAATGTCTTACATTTTCTTTTTATTTAAATAACTGATTATACGTAAGCTGAAATGCCTTATTTTAAATCAATAAAGTTGTGTGTAAAAAGAAACAACTTCCCCTTTCTTTGTCATTTGTATGCTCATTGTAAACTGGTGAACAGATTAAACAGATATGCAGATTATTTATTTAACTTCAGCAGTCGATTCATTAGGCTATAAATTTCATTATTATATCCATCAATTGTGTTTGGAATTTACTGTTGATGCAAAATAGCGTAGTGATTGAAGTCTAAATGTGCAGTTTTGACCATGATAATAGGCTAATAACTAAAAGGGTAAAATGTCCAACTCAGTAGTGTACAGTAGGCCCTACATATTTTTATTTAAACCAGGTGATTTCAAGCACCTTATCAGAGGGCGCCACGCCCTTTGACGAGCGCATGTGCCACTGCCCCGCAGAATGCAGAATAAAGATTAGGGGAGGTGCGCGGACGGGGCATGTGGAAACTACAGAAATTAGGCACAGATCATGAATTTAAGAATCAGCATATGGACACTTAATACAAACACCCGATAAATCGTGCTGTTAGGACGAAACATCGTTGAAGTTAGTGGGTAGCGAGGATCTCCGTTAAGGATAGGCCTACGCTTATTTAAAATGTTAAAGACAATTTAAACTGCCTCCCTGAGTACTTGAGAAAGGCGTGCGAGTGCGTCCGTTGTCATATGGATCCATCTGAACACCGCTGGATCGACCCCAGTGATCCTGTGATGAGCGAGTTGCGAGTCCTTAAAAACCTCACAGCGCAGCGACTGAACTTCAGCCCGAGAGTCAAGCTCACTCTGGAGGTACTGATGGTGGTGATGTGCGTCGGCGCAGTAACAGGTGAGCCAGCCGCCAGTGACCAGACTGGTCCACTGTGTTGTGTCGGGACTGTCCCTTATTTAAAATAATAATAATAATTAAACATCTCATTCGTGTCACTTACATTTTTTTGCTGATTTAGAGCAGTGATTTTTTTATTTGTCTTGTTTTTATCTGCCTTTCTCTTTACTGCGCGCCTTGCGCGCCAATTGCTATTATGCCTTTTGTCTTCTTTCTGTTTTGCATGTTTTTTTATCTCTTTGTAAAGCACATGGAATTGCTTCAATTGAAATTATTTGTACGCACTTCAGAAATAAATGGCCTTGCCTTGCCTTGCCTTAATCGGGAAGGAGGCGGAGATGCGTTGTTGCATATTGTTTGTCTTTCCTTTTTTCACCGTACAGGTAACATGCTTGTGATCTTAATTGTTGCGGCTACGAAGACGTTTCACAGTGTGGCGTCCATTCTCATCATTAACTTGGCCATCAGTGATTTCCTGGTGGGAATAGGAGTCATGCCTTTCATCGCCGTCTCCATCATGAACAACGCCTGGGTGGATTGCACTGTTAAGTAGATCACATTAAAAAACAACAAAAACACTCTGTGTGTGTGAGTGTGTGTGTGTGTGTGTGTGTGTGTGTGTGTGTGTGTGTGTGTGTGTGTGAGTGTGCGCGTGCGTGCGTGCGTGCAAAATGTATTAATTATAATTAAATTAGGCCTACATATCGCAAACATGAATAGCCTACACGAACAGGAGTCAATTAACCATTTGAAAATGAACAATTTCAAAAACATTCAAACATTCAAAAACACATGGGCATTTTTGGCTGATAACTTTGCCCCTCATGCCTACAAGCTGTTGTCGTATACTCTGCTTGACTCAGTCCACTGTCTCTGTATTGAAGATTGACAAGTGGGTCGGTCCCTAAGAAAA
The DNA here is from genome assembly GCF_034702125.1 of Engraulis encrasicolus. Classification (NCBI taxonomy): domain Eukaryota; kingdom Metazoa; phylum Chordata; class Actinopteri; order Clupeiformes; family Engraulidae; genus Engraulis; species Engraulis encrasicolus. Next base: position 13,959,674 of record NC_085880.1, on the reverse strand, counting down.
AAACAAACAAACAAACAAACAAACAGGCTGGCCCGGGACGAGATCTGCTTGCACATCTCTCTCGTTGGGCCTGTGTGTGTGTATTCCCTCATGCTCAATTCACAGCTTCACAAATAATGTCAAGTCTCAAAGGGATTTGCTGAAATATAGGCCTACTGTAGTAATTACCTGATGGTGCTAATTCAATTTAATTTGATAATCATTTCCTGCCTAGCCTACCTAAACCTACATGATTCCATTAATGAATGTAGTTGTGCTGTGCTCCACAGGACCTGTGCCAGTATGTGGGCTACACCTCGTCTGTGTATTGCACAGCCTCGGTTCTGACCCTGGCGGCCATCGCTCTGGACCGGTACCACTCCATTGTGGACTGCCTGCGCTACAGCTCGCGCTGCACCGCCTGGCGGACCGGCACCGTGGTGTTGTGGATCTGGACACAGGTGGGTGAGGAGGAACAGTGGTTCTATCCCTTTGGGGGCCCTAGGCAATATAGACATGGGGCCCTTATGAATTACTTTTCTTGGTATTTACCATGGTGGGACTGATTGTTGGGGGGGCCCCTACCATGTACAAATTTGGTGGGGCCCTAGGTAACTGCATAGTCTGCTTATTGGTAAAACCGGATCTGTGAGTGAGTTGAGTGCAAATGGCAGACGCATTTCAATACTCCAGCACACTCTGGAACCATTTGTCAGATGTGTGTGTGTGTGTGTGTGTGTGTGTGTGTGTGTGTGTGTGTGTGTGTGTGTGTGTGTGTGTGTGTGTGTGTGTGTGCGTGCGTGCGTGTGTGCATGCGTGTGTGTGTGATCCAAGGAACGACATCAGTTCAGGTTGAAGAGGAATCTCTAAGAAGCCTATGTTTCATAAGTTTCCTTTTGCGTAAATTCAAACTAATAAAGTTTGCTGAATGAAAGATATACAGTACATGGTTGTGGATTATGGCTGATTGTGCATTTTGGATGATCACGCATGCTGTAGTTTGAGGAGTACCAACGATTTCCTATGCTCTAACCTCACTGTCTCTGGGAGTTTCATGACCTACATATACACTACCGTTCAAAAGTTTGGGGTCACCCTCATTTTTCCAGAACATTTTTGCAGTTCAAGTTGTAGATATCCATTGAATACCTTGAAGTTGTACAAAGGTAAACATTGAATATGCAGACACGAAAAAAGGTATTTTTACCCATCAAATTGGCTAAAATGGACAGAAGAGTGAAATCTAACCAACCTGTTTCACACATTTAAAAGGAATAGGTGTCACCATAGGTATTACAGAATGCCCAGAACCATTCGAATGATCTTTTCTGGCCTTTCCAATGGTAGGTTTATAACATTTGTTGCATTGCCATCTCAGCTACAATTTCAAGTCAAAATAACAGCATGGACTTCTACCCATCAGAATGAACCTGATGGGACCTGTTATCATGAATTCACGATCGATTGTCTGGCCCATGCTTCAGTGGACAGGCAAGTGTCGTATATCGGTGAAAAGCGTAGATTCTCATCTTTCACGTGATATCCTTAACATCCAGCAATGTATAGTTCAACAGGAGCAATCGGTCTTATATGCATGGGGTCCATTGGGCTCATTGGGGGGTGGCAGGGGATTCTGGACATGCAGTAAAATTAGTGTAGAACCACAGCTGGCTATTATTAATACCAAAGGTGTCTACACTTTGTAAAGGAAAAAGAATCTGGTGCCACACGGATGTCTATTTTTTGTTATTTATTTTTTCAAACTCTGAAGACGCATGTCGAAACATTAGTCTTACTGCACTGAAAAAAATAAATAACAAAAAATAGACATCCGTGAAGCACCAGATTCTTTTTCCTTTGTACTTATTATTTAGTCCTGCTCTGGTTGCACCGGATTGTTAATTTAGATGCGCGGCGTGCGTATCTCCTTTGTTTTACAAGTGTCTACACTTTGATTAGTCAAAACCCATACTCCTTAAAGGGGTGCAAGGGACTCTCTGGTTGATCATGTGTTTTATTTTAAGCGGCTCTATATCTGATCATGTGTTTTTTTTTGTTTGTTTATTCCAGGCGGCTCTCACCAGCTGCCCTCCGCTGCTCGGCTGGGGCGCGGTGGACTACGTGGCTCCCATGTTCACCTGTGTCGTGAAGTGGTCCAGCAGCGCCAGCTACGCCGTCACCATGGCGACACTCTCCTTCCTGCTGCCCGGCGTCGTCATCCTCTTCTGCTACGTCAAGATCGTGCGTGTGGCCCGCAGTCACGCCCGCCGCATACATTCGCTGGAGGGCCACATCCACCGCAACAGGAGGGGAGGCCCTGGCCATGTGGGGCCCCGGCCTAGCACAGGCACTGTGTGGAACCTGCCCAGTACCAGCAGTGTGGGCTCCCTGCCCAATACCAGCAGTGTAGCTCAGAACCACCACAATCACATGGGTCAGAACCACACACAGAACAGCAGTCTGGGTCAGAAACCCAACACCAATGTAAGTGACAACATACATATCAGTGTGGAGCCCTCACCTAACACCAGCGCCTTCAGTCAGAACCACAACACCACTGCAGCACATCAGCGACACCGACACAGCAGTATGGGTCAGGACCTACACGCTAGTGAGCACCACAACCACCACAACACCTCTGTTATTGTGACCTACAACTGCCACAGTCATGTGGGTCAGATCCCGGAAACCAGGCTCTGTCAGAACTCACACAGCAGAAAGAGTAAGAGCCAAAAGGCCAGCATGACCAACAACCGTCACACCAAAGTGCTTCGGGGTCGTCAGAACAATATGGACCAGAACCCAGAGACCAGGGTTGGCCAGAACCCACACAGCAACATGGGTCAGAGCCAAAAGGTGAACATGGGCCACAATCTCCACCCCAGTGTGGGTTCCAGCCATGTGGGTCTGAAGCAACAGCCCTCTGTGATCCAGAATCCCCACAGTGACAGGGGTCAGAACCCCAGTGACTGCCTAGCCCAGAACGCCCCATCTCCCTCTGGCTGCATATATCACCTGAGTTTGTCTGAGGCCCCTGTCGCTGGAAATGCTTCAGGTGGATCGGGTGGGTCTCCTCTACCTGAGTATCCAGGTATTTTCTCCTGTTCTGAGTCCAGCGCTACGGACGCATCCTCCAGCAGTGGCTCCAGTTCCGAGTCTGGATTCGGCTCAGGACGACTGGACTCTTCCATCGACCAGCTCCATAGCAACAGTCCCAGGGTCGGCTCACAGCCCCATGGTCCCGCCCCCCAGCCTCCCCCGAGCCAATCGCACGGCATTGTGCGCCTCTTCCTGGTCATTACCGCCTTCTTCCTGTGCTGGACTCCTTACATCTGCGTTGCTATGGTGCAGGCCGCCGAGAAGGCCCTATCGGGCTCCTCCGCCTCCTCAGAGAAGAGCTTAGTCCCGCCCTCCGCCGTCACCTTCTCCTATTGGCTGCTGCTACTCAACTCCGACATCAACCCGCTGCTGTACGCGCTGCTCAGCCGCCGCTTTCAGGGGGCACTCAGGAGCCTGCGGGGTCGTGTACGGGCTAGGCTGGGGGGGCTCCTGGGCATGGCAGCGGCCGTGGACCAAGGGGAAGGGGAGCGAGGCGGGGAGGGGCAGAGCAGGCGAGTGGTGATGGGGGGCCAGAGGCAGGTGGGACCTGGGGAGGTGCCGAGTCACTTCTCCCCAGAGGGAGACGGCACCAGAGGTGGCCAGTCACCGGAGGGTACTACTGTGTACTCCTCCGTGTTCACGCTGAGCCCGTCGTTGGAGAACTACCACGGACCTGGGATGCCCTCATCTGTGGAGAACTGCTGGGAGTGTGCTACCCATACATTGCCCTTGTCAACGGAGAGTTGCAATCAGTCTGCCAACCTTGTACCCCCGTCTATGGAGACGTGTAGGGAGTGTGCCCACGGAATGCCCTCCTCCATGGATAATTCTAGGCACTGTACCCATGGGATGCCCTCGTGTATAGGCGACTCTAGAAGCTGTGACCACGGAATGCCTTCGTCCATGGAGAACGGCAAGCAGTGTGCCCATGGAATACCCTCCTCTGTGGAGAATTCCAGGGACAGTACCCATGGAATGCCCTCCTCTATGGTTAATTCCAGGGATTGCACCCATGGGATTTCCTTGTCTGTAGAGAATTCCAGGGAGTGTACCCATGGGCCACCTGTGCAGCCTGCTGCCTCCTCCTCCTCCTCCTCCTCCTCCTCCTCCTGTTCACTGTGGCATGGCTGCCAGCATGCAGGGTCCATCAGGAGGCTCAACTGCCTGCAGGTGCCCTCCCAGCCACATGGGGGGGACATACGTCCTTGTCCCGCTGCCACACAGGAGAGGCAGGCCACCTTCTTCTATGGACAGATCACAGTTAGGGTGGAGCATGATGTTTGCTAACAAGTATGCCGTCGACTCTAAACTGCATTAGAACGGCAGCCAAAAAGCCAGTGCGATGGGACTTCATAGTGAGTGGCAAGGCTGATCTGAAGGGGCTATGGGATCAGTCTTTGTCTTACTTCTGCACATCTTAACTGTCCTTTTCTTCATTCTCTCTAACTTACTATTATTAAAAACTTGCAGTTTTCATGATATCTGGTATATTGTGATATTCTGTTTGAGCGTTTGTTCTACCCCAACTGCTTTGTGAAGTCTTGCATAGTCGTTTGATAGGCAATAGAGTGGGAAAAAAATCTTTTTGATAGTTTTGTATAGCCAATTAGCTTCGATTCAATTGATCTTTTGTGTCCTGCAGCAGACTGACATTATGCCAAGGTGTAATTATTTCATGCTAATGCATTTCGCGTTGTGGTGCACTGACTTTGCATGTTAAGTCGAGCTCTACAACACTGCAGAAAAGCATTTTTGTCGCGTGACCGGACTTGCATGAGGCAAGTTAGTTTTCCCACCGCCGCTGGGAATTTCTATTGCCCTCTATGAATTTCTGTTGCTAAATACGACAATATTGTGCTGTTCCCTGACCAAAACCATCGCTTATCCTAAACTGTTAGTAAAGCAACATTTCTGTCACTTTAATTTTGCCAAGAACAGCGAAACAAGCAGGGAAAATTGTTCCCAGATCAAAACGATACCTAATCCTAACCTGTCAGAGGGCTTTTGGAGGAAAAGTTAACATGCAAAGTCGTAGTGCACACACGCGATTGACTGTTCAAGTCGGCGTGTTATCCAAATACTTTGGATGATGCCATGTTGTCTGCTGACATAGACAGCACTTTGACACGTACCTCCGTTGTCCCGTATTGATCTAAATATTCAGATTGAGGTATGATCGTGTGATCACTCTTTGAATGGATGCATGAAACATCTATTGGAAATTCAATTCATTTGGGCCGATTAGCAAAATATGATTCAAATTTAGTGTAGAAAGGCCAACATTTTTTGTGTTAATGCCATGTGTATAAAAATGCAATTTGTTTTTCAACAATGTAGCCCTGTTTTAACAAAGCTGTGCAAACACATATGTATCAATTGCTCATTTTTCTTGAAAATGTCACAAGTTAGATGCAATATTTCTTACTCCTCCCTCACCTCGAGCATGGAAAAGGGCAACGCTGCTACAATTAGTCAAACCAGACTTGTTTTTTCAAGCTGACGTGGTCAGTCAGGCATTTCATCAGAGTGGTTACCGTAGTCCATAACAGGACAATTGTTTTGATGAGGTTATGACTGGAAATTGGAGTAAAATATATTAGCATGTAGCCCAGGCTTAAAGGTGCACCATGTAATATTTTTTGTATTTTATTTCCAGAATTCATGCTACCCATTTACGAATGTTACCTTTTTCATGAATACTTACCACCACCAAAGTATTCACTGGGAAAATTGCACTTTTCATACATGGAAAAGGGGATCTTCTCCATGGTCCGCCATTTTGAATTTCCAGAAATAGATATTCTTAGCTGCAAAACTTACTGTACTTTGGTTATAATAATTAATGTTGGTTTATTATTTAGTAAATATTCATGAAAAGACAAATTTGATAATAGGGTCATTTCACGTGAAATCAGACACTTTGGGACCCGACCGACACAGATTTCAATCATATTTGGTGTGCCTTTTTAGTAGCAAGGTAGCACCCCAGAACTGCATTTGTGTGAATCTGACACCAATAGTAAGGGAGAAACAGACTAGCAAAGGTTTACATACGAGGGTCGGACACTATACATTCAGCCTTGATTATATCAGTCCGTGTAAGTCACAAAGGGATGTCTGTTGTGTTGTTTGAAAGCTATTTTCTGGCTCTACAAATTACACAAATTGCATGGAATCATGGGCGTAATTTTAGGGGGGGACGGTGGGGACATGTCCATACCACTTTCCAGATAAACCTAGCTTGTCAATTTGCGATTGAAATGTCCCCACCACTTTTCGAGCCAAACCTACACCTTTGCATGGAATACAACAACCTTCAGAATATGAATCATGATTATATGAAAAATTGAATATCAAAAAACTTTATATTTTAAAAAATCTGGTTTCTTGTCTAAACGTAGCCTGTAAGGTCATGAATAACACCTGAAAATGGTGTGTGTGGTTCTTCATTCATTTAAGAGATAATGGGACATACAGATTGAAATGAATTGTAATGAAGTAGTAATAGAGGAGTGTCAGGGACATGGCTGGACTGGCCATCTGGCATAGCAGGTATTTTCCTGGTGGGCCCTGCACCCTCGTGGGCCTCTATGTCGGGTACTCAGAAACTACACAGCTTCTGCCCATTGTCAATGGACACAGTAGAAGTTAGACTATTTTTCTTTTTTTTCTTTTTTGTTGCATATTCCGATAGACATGCTGTCATGTGATATTACTATGGTATTACCATATTATTACTAGGTGATCTGTATGATGAGTCCCATTATCTCTGAAATGAAGAAAGTACCAAACACCAGCATTTCAGGTGTTGTTCATGACATTGCAGGCTAGGTTTAGACAAGGAACTGGACATTTTAAAATATACTTTTTTATGACATTCAATTTTTAATTGTTCCATTTATCGTAATTCATATTCTGAGGGTTGTTGTATTCCAAGCTGATTGTGTCATTTGTAGAGCCAGAAAAGCACTTTCAAACAACACCACAGACATATTTTTGTGACTTTTTTCGTGACTGATCTTTTTGGCCTACACTGACTGATATAATCAAGGCTGAATGTATAGTGTCCTACCCTCATATGTAAACCTTTGCTAGTCTGTTTCTCCCTTAATATTTGTGTCAGATTCACACAAATGCAGTTCTGGGGTGCTACCTTGCTACTAAAAAGGCACACCAAGTATGTTTGAAATCAGTGTCGATCGGGTCCCAAAGTGTCTGATTTCACGTGAAATGACCCAATAGGCAGCCCAGTTTCAATGAGCAGCATAGACTTTTTTGGCCATTTCCTGCATAGTGTACCTGGGCAAATTCCTGGGCTTAAGTTCCTAGGGCAATGGCCCGCAGTATTAACGGGGCTATTGACTCCATTCCGGTTTCCCAATCATCACTTACTCGCAGTCGCCATATAGATGGAACTGCACATTTTTGAGGGAACAATAAGAGACAATGGGAGTGGTCATACCGTATATCAATCATATATTACACTTTCTCTGTAGGAACCAGTGAGTTCATAGGTGGAAGATTCTCTCAGATTACAGGACGGTGCACAGGCCTTTATTTGTAGAAAAGCAGCGCTCTGTGTGAGTGTGATTCTTATATTTTGTTTTAGTGGGTTAGAATGACAGACATTTCGGCCCAAGCCTTCTTCAGCGTCTGACAGAGGATGTAGGCAGAGAGATTTATTTATTTATTTATTTATTTTTAAAGATCAGTCATGGTGTCAGCTAATTGCCACGCAGCCTATGTTGTGGGAAGCATATACTGTACATGTAATCACAGAGAAAATGACAGTAGTTAAATTAAGAAACATCATATGCGATACAAAATCCATAAAAAGTCCATTCATACATCATTACATCCAGGGCTTTAAGTTAACACCAGCCAACCGGCAAAATGCTGGTAAACTTTGAGTGACTGGTAGAAAAGACCTAGCCTGGACCTAGACCTGATTATCATCGACTTTCAAACCTCTTCGAGACTTGGTCTGACCAAGAGCATACGGTAACTATTAACATTTCCCAAACAGCATGGTTGACCCGCCTCCCTTGCTAATGGTTGTTTGCTTCCCGACAAAGTGGGAGGAGTTCCCGATTTTTCGGGTGCTCAGAAAGTGCATTGCTCTTGACCTGACTAGACTGAAGGTGTTGTCACTAGGAGGGTACGGCCTGGCTAAAAAAAACAACTTGTTAGCCATTTTGATCCATTAGGGAGAGATTGACATCTATCAGCCATTTTGGCTGATGATGAAAAGTTAATTTAGAGCCCTGATTAAATCAAACAGAACTGACCCAATTAATGTAATTAAAGGTGCACTGTGTAAGATTTTTAGACTTGAATTTCCAGAATTCATGCCGCCTATTCACAAATGTTACAGTAGTTTATTATTTTGTAAAGAGTCATGAAAAGATCAAATTTGGCTGTAGACAGCACAGTTTCAATGAACAGCATAGTTGCAATATCTACCTTGGCCACAATCTTACACAGTGTACCTTTAATATGACAATTACAGTGTAGGCCTACCTTTAAGTTCCAATTCCTCATTTAGGCCACTAGGGTTTTAAAAAAAATTTAGGCCTATTTATTGAAAGAAGAATCTGATACAAATGCAATATGAATCAAATATACAAATCACAACTATACATCCATAAATGTAGAAGGAATATATGTAGATATTGTAGATTAATAAATACACACAAACATATAACATGTACAGGACCATAGGCCTACCAGAGGTGGTTACAAATGTTGAAAATAGCACATTTTAAACGAGTATAAATCGCTTTAGGACAAATAGAGTGATCAATGGATGACAAATAATATCTTTAAGTCTTTCTTAAAAGTAAAGTCCTTGTCGATGAGTTAATTTATAAAGTCAGCAAAAAAGATCCAGAAAACTTTTGAGTGGTTACACCTCCAAAATAAATGTTCCACAGTTTCAGGGGGAGAAAGACAGAAGGAGCAATCAGGAGATATTGGGGAGAATATTGACAACCTATCGTTACAACATCTATGTATAATTTTGAGAGAGACAGCCACTTTATTTGTGGTCATCTTAACCAATCAATATTTTCAAAGTGATTATTCCAGTAACTAACACAAGCAGGGGTGGAATTACTATGTTTCAACAGGATAGATCTTATTTTTTGTTGGAAAACTCATTGCTGATAAAAAAAAAGATCCCCATCAATAATGAGAAAAGAATTGGAGACTGACATAGACCTTTAGGACAGGTGTCAAGAAGAAACCTGATACCAGATGGGATTGCATAAAATACTATTGCATATTCTTTAGGTGGAAGGCCTACAGGAAAAGAAAACATCCATAAAGTCTCTATATGTGAATAGGCCTAATACACTCTCATCAAATAGCCTAGCTGTGAAACTAAGATGATATTCTTGTCCAGCCAAGGCTGGTAAAACAAAGTTTTGTTCTTGTAAGTGATATCCTTATTATTCCATATAAAATATGTGTGTGGTAAGAAATTGTGATTGTAAGCTACAGACCAGCAAGAAAGAATTTGCTTGTGGAAGTTTGCTAGGCGGTGTCAAAGGAAGCTTAGAATTTCTAGATATGTTGTAATTACATTTTAGGCCACCAGGGTGCACAGACCCAAATGTCACCACGTGACCATCATTCCCGGAAGAACACAACACAACAGACACACAGCTGGCATGTGACAGCCAAATACGCTAAATAGTTTACTTTCATCTTCCCCGGAGGGACAAAGTGCATTTACCGAAGGCGTAACTCTGTCACCCGACTGAACAAGTCGAGGTATTTGTCTACTCAGGCGGTCTTGTCACCCGCAAACTTCTTTTAACGCTATCTTTTGTCACCATGACTCCGCTTCCGAATTTAGAAGCTAAAATTGTGATAGTTGGCTGTGGTATATCTGGGATCGGTGCAGCTCTGAAACTGATCAAAAATGGCTTCAAGAATGTCCGAATAATTGAGGCGACGGGACGGAGCGGAGGGAGAATACGCACTGGCAGACTTGGTGAGTTTGACGAGGCTTCACAGAAGAGTCTGTGTAACCCGTTGCGGTATTTCAATGTGACGTGTAGTGCCCCTTTTTTTAATGGTATTTGGCAACCTGACCGTCGCTCCTTAGGACAGAGTGGAGGCATATCAAGGAGGAGACATACCAAACTTTGAGACACCCAACCTAACCTTAGGGCCTACTTTATCCGATTGTCTGCCAAGTTTATGCGTTCAGGGTTGGAGTGGCATGCCATCCCAAAGCTGAAGATTATGTATGTTAAAAAAAGAATAAATAATGTGTCTATGCAGCAAATTTTGTGTCTGGTAAGGGCAATCTGATAGGCCAACTAAAGCAGTGATGACCTCTGCCCATAGTTCTGTAACTTGAAACTAGAAATGGTAAATCTGAGACAGTCAAGGCAAGATATTATGATATAATGGGGAATTACTAACAACTAACTGGATTGAACATGGTGTTATGGTGTGAAATCAAGGGCCCAATGTAAAAAAAACAAAAAAAACAAAACAAAAAAAAAACCGTTTTCTCCTTTAAGTGAAGCTGGAACAGAAGCTTGGCACTCATTTGAATACTACTTGTTCAGCCCATATAGGCCTACTATGTAGGTGTCAAGGCAAATTAGTTAGCTGACAAGTACGCCCAGCAAGCCACAGGCATAGACTTTGAACACCCACACACAGCAAGGCCAAAATCATCAAGTATGGTCAAAGCTAAGGCATTTTAATGGCAGAATCTGTGCAGCACGGGGAACACAGCAAGGTGTTACTTACTATATAGCAGGGCTATTCAAATGGCGGCCCTGGGGCCAGATGCGGCCCTTGGACAGCAAGGTTCTGGCCCCCCACAAGCCCTTTGAAATACAGAATTGTTTTTCGGAATTTAGAGATAAAAGTATGGGTTCTGTTATCGTGCTGAAACTGAACGTTTAAATGCAGGAAGTTACATCTAAGAAATGCAAAACTTTCTGGGGGAGCACCCCCAGACCCTCCACTTCAATGAAGTGTCACATATTTTTTTCATTGACAGTCAGCAAACATAACACATATGTACATTTCGTCCCTTTACTGGGAGGAATTTGAAAAACTGGCCCTCGTTGACATTTAATTGAATACCCCTGCTATA